>NC_142635.1:8286136-8589166 GCF_059453375.1 Lepisosteus platostomus | reverse complement strand
TCCCGGGGGGCGTAAGCGGGTCGGCTTTCAAAGCGCGCGGCCCCCCCGGGGGGCGGCGATTCCTCCTTTCACACATGTCCTGGAAACAGTTGCTCCCAAGCTGGAAAGTGGGGGATCTAGCAAGAAGAAGCGAAGGCCAGAGAGAATCGAGCCGCGGTGTTCGAGCGGGGCCATGTCGGCAGGGGGCGTGAGCGAAACTCGTCTCGCCGGGGAACAAAGAGCTTTCGAACACAACCTCCGTCCTCCGGGGTTAGCAGTTGACCATGTGTGCGCTTTTTGTTCTCCGCGTCCCGGGCTTATTATATCTAGTGCAGACGCTGTTTGACTTCTTGGGTTTGTTCTGCAGCGAATATGACTTTGCTTGACAAACAGATTCAAGCAGTGCAGGGTATTAGCATAAAACATAGTTTTATGTGTCTGTTTCCAAGATATAACCTTAATTAGCTTCAACAGAACTAAATTCCATTTTATTGCTTTTGCTGTTATCTCTTTTCATCTCTCCCTTTCACAGACATTGATAAGTTTCGGCTTTACTCGGTCTGTCTAAGCTTAATTGTCGGTTTTGATGGAAAAACCCTACTGTTTTACTGATTTAACCACGAAGTGCTGGAATATGAGGTCTCTATAATTTTTTTAAAGGTTTTATTAGGACAGTGCTTTTCATACTGTGGCCATAACCTTCAGGAAATGTTAAACATTATTATTTTTGCAAAGGTTGTCAGGCCTATACATCATATTACCTTCAGAACATAGAACAAGACAATATAGTGTGATGGGTGAGTACGCACATTTCACATCTTCATAATCCCTTTAAGTGTGTGAAGAGCAGAATTTCCAGTTATTAGGTCAATGTTAATTAAGTAAATGTGCCTGTAATAATTATGCTGATCTATTTCTATTGTAGTGGTACTCCGCTTTCCTGCTGGAATTCTTTTCTGAATTTTATATTGTGAGAATGGAGTATTTTCCATTCCTTAAATATAGAATAGCTAATGGGTTTTCCGGCCACACTGTCAGAAAAAAAGTGTTAATTCCAAAAGTAAATGCACCGATTTGGTATTGAAAATACCTTCAATTAAAAAAAAAAATGTTTTTATCCTGGTGCATTTCAGAGCCTCATTTGTTTTGTTTTTGTTTGTTTGTTTTAACATGGCGATTTGAAAGGACACTCGCTAAGCTTGAGTTAAGTTTGAACTTGACCGTTTCCCCCAGGACTCCACCGTGTGTAGAGCCCGTCCAGCAGGTGTGCAGACTAGCAGGCACTGTTGGCACTCATATTGTTCTCAAGCTCTTTTGCTCTACACTTGCCCTTTTTATAGACCCCGGTCGTCTGTGGGACTGCAGACAGTCAAACGGCCCACAGCGATGACCTTTACTGTACGTACACTGGAGTTTCAGTTCGCAGTCTCTCTCTGCACCCACCCCTCCAACTTTTATTTCACCAAGCACAATTCTAATTATGTTGATTTAGCACAGAACCCCCCCCCCCACACACACACACAATCTCAATGGAAGCTTATTAGTTTGAATATTTTTTATTTATTCCCGTTTCCAGGAGTCCCTGCCGGCGTTTCCAATTACTCTCGCCGCTCGGCTGTAATTGCCTTCCTGCTAATGGCCGCCAGACAATCGTGCTAAATGAGGTGAGGCCGAGAGGCTGGGAGCCCGACTTCATTAAGAGCTAATGGGATTTTATTGGGGGACTGAGGACCTGGCTCATCAGAAAGTAAGAGAGTAAGGAGAAAGCGAGAGAGAGAGAATGCTCTCTTGACAGCAGTTTGAAAGAGGCCTTCACAAAAGGATATGCGGTCACCTTTTCACTTTTTGTCACCCATTACAGAAACTAGACCTGATTCAGCCTGTGACCATTGAGTGGCATTGTATGTGAGGTGCAAAGCTCCATCATAGCTTTATTGCTTTCACATACCTGATCTGCGTATCGTGTGTACTTACTGTACAGTGTTATCTATTGTTCTGATCTCCATACTAAAACCCAGACACTACCTGACTTCCAGTGATAGTGACTGCTGTGGAAAATCCTAAAAAGGTTGTGTTCGCTCAACAGAATTAAAGTAGTAGCTGAGATACGTTCTCTATAGGTTCTCTGATTGGTGTCCTACTACTGGTAGGACATTCAGTATCTTTCTATTCTGGACATTGACTCTTTCCATGAATAAGCTGTGAAAAACCCAAGTGCCCAGCTGTGTACAGTAGGTTACTTCACTTATATAGTTTATGATGCCAGATGTAGACTTCAGACTTGTGATTGCGAGTCATTCTACAGGTCGCCTTTGTTGGCACAGACTTAAAAAATGCTCTGTGCTCTTTATCTCAAAATAACCAATGGAGAATATCAGGCAAGCCTTGGCCCTATGAGGTATCAATACTACAAAGCATGCTTTGCTGTCGGAGAGAGAGAGGGACAAGCAGACAGGTGTGCTCTGAGAAGTTTGAAATGGGGAGAATATGAAGGCCAACAGTATATAGGGGAGACCGTCCTTGGCTCTGACGTGATCCCTGCCGGTCTCTCTTGGCCCCACTCCAAGTAAATAGCCCATTAGCAAGGAGAATGGTTATTGATAAGTGTTGTATTAACTGAGAACCTGACGTTCCGTAACTGAAGATCCCTGCTGTGTGCCCAACATGCTGAGAAAATGGGGCAGCCCCACAGGAGGCCAGAGGGGCACAGTACAGGCCTCGTGTCTGATTGGCTGATAAGACCAGGCTCCACCGGCAAAATAAAATCATTTACATTTATATTTATAAGGCCAGCGATGATTAGAATATTTATATATGTTTTAGGTAATCTGCATGTGGGAGATCACAGTTGGAGGATAATTGAAGTGACTTGAATATTCTTTCCTGCCTGCAGCTTAAATACCATACCCTGCTATGTAACCTCTCCTTCATTCTCTCTCTCGCCCTTCTTTCATTTGTCTTCTGAACCTATAGCTCTCACTTTTTCCGTCGTGTTTGTAACTGTGCTGATTTTGGCAGATGTGGAGTATAAAAGTCTGTAGGGAAGTCCTTGTTTATCCACAAAGCAGACAGTTGCCATCCCTTTTCTTTTTATGAAGTGGAACAGCTCAAAGTCATGTCTGTTCAATTCCAATCCCATTTTTCATGGAACTGATATCTTGTGCTTACCACAGTGGAGAGGAAACTGATAACGCTTTGTGTGTGAGAGACGCAAATTACAAAATATAAAACATACTGTAACTTGCAAAGGCATGAAGAAGTTGTTTTTTTTTTTAAATTGCAGTAGTGCTACTTCAGACGCTGCTGAAATCGTAAAAACAAGCTCTGCGATATGGTGTGGAAGGCATTGATCGTATACATGATTGCTTGCAAAGTGCAGCAACATACCCTAAGACATGTGCTTCTGCTTACAGTCCAGTTGCTTTAAGAATTCTTTCTGTTCTTCATAATCGCAGTGGGAATAATGGGTTCGTTACTATGAAATTCAATACAGTTTAGCAGTAATGTGTGTGTCTCATGTACCTGACTGAAATATACTTATCTATCTGAAAGCTTATGTTAGTGCTGTTATAACTTCAGTTACTCCCAATACATTTCTCTGTTGTTTATAGCCACTTCACTGTCAGATTTGTATCTCATCTTTGTACACTTTGGTATTTGCATGTCTTTTAATTGTCTTTTCAGTTCAGTGAAACTGAATTGACTGTTCGGTAAAATAACGTTCTTCTGCTAACTTATAACTAATAGTCTTTTATATGACTATTAAGTGCTGCCAGAGGTTAAGTGCTCACCTACAGGATGAATTATAAAGGGACTGTTACAGATGTTGTAAAATTTGAATCAACTGTGGATCTGACAGAAAGGTTAAATCTGTACAATATGAAGGTATCCGATTACAATGTAAGAAAACAGTTGAAATGATGTTTTGGCACCATCTGACTGTTCAGATTTCGCAGACAGTGGCCCATTGCCACTGAGTCTGCTTTTATTTTGGCTGAACATATGCAGTCGTGTAACAAAAGCCATTTCCTTAATTATCCTCAAGACAAATTTCAAGATGTGATATTTGCTCTTTCACACTGCTGTTATTAAAAGCATCCTCTTTAGCTTACAATACAGGTGTGTCTTATAATATAAAGGATTTGCTGGAATCACATTTAGACTGGTAAGATATTGGCATTCATTGAAAAGATCTTAACACAGGATTTAAAACATAACATGTTTTTACAATTTGTAAGAGAGTCCTTTTTTTCTCATATTATTCATATCCTTATATTTATTGTAAAATGAAAGCTTTCAAGCTCTTATTTTGCCTTAGTGCCCTAAAACTAATTAAATAGCTGTGCTGAAATCCTGTAAATCTGTAGGGGTCACCCTAACTAAATAATGCACCCATGGGCTACTTCTGTGTTAACAAATCGTGCCATAGTAAATAGCGGAGGACAAATAATAAAAATTACATCAAAAGTAGTAAAACATTCTAGCTAATTAACAGATGTCAATCAACAACGAAATCTTAAAAGTACACCGTGAAATTTGCAAGAGATGCCCAAGACAATAAAGACAAGAAAATCTGGCACAGAAAAAGTGCTCTACAGGGTTCACCACACTGTCACTGGTGATTATAGAGTTAATTATATCTACAAATTGTAACGTATGATAGTTTCAGGTTGGGGGGCTATAACCAAATTCACCCCAACCATTTAGTAAAGACCTAGAGACTAGTAATAACTAATATTTTATCTAAAGGCTCCATTACGGACCAGCCAGTGAAAACTGCTGTTCATACAGTATATTATTTTCTGAGACCTCAAAGGCTGCCCATAGACTCGGTGCCTATGCTTTTGCAGTTTGTTGTAAAATGGGTCAGGGGGTTCATGTGGCTCACAAACAGATGTCAGCATGGTGTGGTACCTGGAAACAGCTTCAGTTTGACATTACAGGCATGATACACCTCCACTACATCTTGTGAAATGTAAAACCAGTCATGAACTGAAGAAAACATTGGGGTTTTTTTTCAAAATAAATAATGATTAATGTGAATAAGGTGGGTGGAGGATTTGAATACCTTTTCGAAAGCTTTACGAATATTCGTTGCCAGTATATTTTCAGCCTGGAAAGGAGAGTGGAAATCCATCAGCTTTATGAAAAAATAAAATAGATTAAGCCCAATGCAATGAAGAATTGTTTATCTTTTTAAGTACTGCTTTTCTCTTGCAGTACCATAATAGGAATTCCTAAACCCCTGTTATTGCTCCTCCTCGGTCTGCTATTTGCTCATCTTCTCCGATGTGTTTGTGGAGGAAGGTTCCAGGCGGCGGCGGCAGCCATGGAGGCCCGGTCTGAGGCCTGGTCCCGGAGTAACAGCTGTACTGCAGCTGCCAGTGGCTCCTGCTGGGGGAGAGTAGCAAAGCCCTCCAGGGTCAGAGCTGTGGTATGTCGGTATCCATGGCAACCGGCGGAGGGCCTGCACTCCGAGAACAATCCCGCTACTCAGGACTAGGACTCTCCACGCTTAGCTCAACACCGGGGAATGTGGCACTCTCCGAGCGGGAAGGGGAGAGAGAGGAGAGAGATAGAGGGGGAGATGGTAAAACGTGGATTTGGGCCTAACAAAACAGTGGTTGTCATGTTACTCTCCCACCCCCTCTCCCCAAAGGGAGGCCTCTTGAGTCTGAGCTTATCTCCAGACTCCAGAACTGGCTGGCCACATTTTAGGGAGTAAAAGTGATTTAATAGACTTCTCTTCCATATTTGGCCCTTTATTGTGTCCTGTTTTTAAACGCTCTATTTCAACCAACTGATCTTTTGACATTGCTTCTGCCTGAAATTCTGACTTAATGCTGTGCATTGGCGATTCCTTAAACATAGCAATGAAAGAGATAAAATTCAGTGGGTTTTTTTTCTCTTTAATAACATAAGCGCTGAAAAAAACAGCAAAAAAAAGCACCCATGTGCCCGACTGCATTTCTTCATTTATTCTAGCTGATCTGCCTACATTGTGCCATCAGGATCATTTTTTTTAAACGGGTTACATTTTTGGTGCCGTGCAATTCCAGACCCCACTGTCACGTTCTGCTCAGAGAAGGAAAGGTCTCTTGGGATTTCTAATCTTAATGTTTTAAAGAACTTTCCAAAAACTGTTTTCTGAAAAGATTTTCATTATCTGCCTAAAGATCCCCCCCAGAATTCTTCAAGTCAGAATGTAACACAGGAAGAATGAACAATCCCCACCCTCTGTCCTTCTGTTCTCAATGTGCTCTACAGATACTACATGCTGGACAGCATATCATGTACATTTTGTGTAATCATACTGATTTACTAAGAATACTAATTGTCTAAGACGTAAAGTAGATCCTACAAAAGAATGACTATTATCGTGTCAGAAAAGCTGTACAACACCTTGAAGTATTAAGAGGGTCAGCAAAGGTATGTCTCCAGCATCTTCATAAACATCCTGAAGCTGGGGGGACATCATATTTTTTTGATGAAAAAAAACCTCAGTGCCACACATTTGTACACGTTGCAAGACTGTACAAATTCCATCCTAACGCCTGCTCTATCATTGGAAACCCTGTTCAAGCCGAATGAAATGTTTCACAGAAAAAAAAATACTTTCAAAAAGGAACAAAGGACCGGAAATTTGTAGGGGTACAATGTTGTTGGAGGAAAGCTTTATCATGGCTTCGTTTAAGCAGCCTGAAGAAAGAAATGTTAAAATAAAAGCTCAGAAAATGCTGCACACAGGTATTTCATTCTTACATTGAAAGAAATAGGGACAGAGAGGGGTGGGTAGGAGGGGAGTACGCAGCTGTTTCCATGGAAACAGGATTCCTGTGAAAAGGTCACTGTCAGAAACAGATTCAGGAAGGCACAAGAGGATTATTGGGGATTTAGCGGGGAGCGAAATCATTTTATTCTCTTTTTATTTTTTGATGAGAGGGTTATGGCGATGAAAACATTATAACGATTCGAATGGAGAGCACCGGCGAGGACTTTTTTATTATTATTATTATTATTATTATTTCTTTGACTCTTTTGAAGTCAAATGGAAAAGAGTGAAAGTGGCCCAGCACGCGGGCGCTCCTCTTTGTGCCTGCCGCTGATACGCACTTGTCTGCCCCCTCAATCGCTGCTGTTTCCGGGTTTTTTTCTCTCCCTCTCAAGTCAGTTTAATTAAGTCAGTCTCGCCAGTGTGGCTGCCAGAGATAATTGGAGTGGGTTTTGGATGCCTTTTCCCTTTAAATGTCGCCTGTGATCCCCCCCCCCCCACCATCTTCTCTCCCTCATCATCTTCTCCGTGTCTCCTCTCTCTCTCTCTTATTTTTTAATATGAGGAATATGGATTGACCTCCTGTTTAGCCGTATCCTCCCAGGGAGAACAGTAGATAGGAAAACTCTGCGAAGAAGAAAAGAAAACTGGCAAGTGGCAAAATGTAAAGTATCCTCAGTTTTGAAGTCAGATTTAAAAAAGGAAAAAAACATACAGTTGGCGTCGCTCTGTCCCTGAAGCCGAAACTTTTTTTTTCTGTCTCTTAGCGTGCAAGTGGAACAGGAAGGTGACAAAAATAAAAATGTGAAGGTGGCAGGTACACGAGGATGAGAGATAAGCCATTATTACTTCGCAAAATGAG
Organism: Lepisosteus platostomus; assembly: GCF_059453375.1. Classification (NCBI taxonomy): domain Eukaryota; kingdom Metazoa; phylum Chordata; class Actinopteri; order Semionotiformes; family Lepisosteidae; genus Lepisosteus; species Lepisosteus platostomus. Next base: position 8,581,553 of record NC_142635.1, on the reverse strand, counting down.
AACACACACCTTTTTTTTCCCTGCACCTTCAAATTGAGATCACATTTTGTCAACTTGTCAGTACAGATAGAGCTGACAACAGTCACCACTGGGGAGTAGGTGCTCCATGATATGTGGTGCAGATTATTGCAGGTAAGTCAGGAACACACAGCCACTGCTTTTGGAAGTTGCTATTTTTTTCCCCGAGCCGCAAGTATCTAACAGGAGACTCAAGGGGAAATTCTTATTCTAACAACTCCTGGAGGCTGCAGAGGAAAGATCAGTTTACTATAAGGGTAGACTGTGCACATGAACAGCTTTGATATTTACTCACGGATCAGCTTGTTGGATCTACTCATAATCTCCTTACTTTTTTCTGTTGCTTTATTAGGACCTGTTTATAGGAGCCGTCACATTTGATAAAAAAAAAAAGGGTCATCTGGCTTCTCAAAGATTTTTTGCATATTTATTTTGAGGGTAGTTAGGTTTACTTCAGGAGAAACTAAACAGAAAATCAAGTCGTGATTATTATACTGTACGAGCACTCGAAGTTCAAACTATTGAAGATGACTCTCAGTATAAGGTGTTTTGTTCCTGGCAATCAATGTTGAACATCTCATACTTAAATCCCTGCTTTATCTGAAGCATATCATTTAATCTATTGTCTTGAAAATGACTTTGTTGTTGAACATTTTCAAAAAGTATATGTGGTCTTTATTCTTTGGCCTTCCTGTCCTTTCTCGCTAGAGTTGAATCTGTGCCTGAAGAATCAACTCTCAGCACAAACTTGCGTACTGTGCCCATTTCACACCACCCAAGCGGTCCGACTGCCCTAGTGCCTCTGGCCTGCGGCCTGCAATCTTACACGGAGTGTGAGACTCACATTTAGTCACATTTAGTTAGTACTTTCTACAGACGTACTCATTGTGAAGGGTGTTTTGAGGTTGAAGCAGATGGTAGCACAGTGGTTCTGTATGGGCCGTAGTATGGCAAAGCTTGGCAGGGCTTGAGTCAAGCAAGGTAATATGAGAAATAATAATCATAAGCTACATACAGTACCAAGTGTTCCTTTTTTCCTACAGGTGGGCAAATCCTAATGAACTGTAGCTGGTGTGGCAGAACAGAGGTGAAGTGACTTAGCTGGACTTAACTGGCTTGGATTTCATAGCCATACAGTGCTCTATGTAGGAAGGGATACTAAAAACACAACAACACAGATTCATCATTCTTTCCCAAGTCCTGAATTCGTTTTTTTAAAGTAGAAGACTGAGAAAGTGACACTTGACATAAATTGTTCTCAATGGCCTGATCTTGTCACAGGGGCCACGTTAAAGTTTTCTTTTTTAAACGTTCAATAAAGAGTGCAGACTTTTTGTATTTAAAGCTGCAATTATTATCTCATATCTATTTATTGAATTTCTGAGTCAATACAGGTAGCTGTTATTTTTGTGACTTTGCTTAACCACAGTGGCGAATTAACCGTAAAGATTTGACCATTGTACTGCAGGTCAAGCTTACAAGGCACCAAAAATGTTGCAAATATTTGAACTGATTCCATGTGTACTTGCGTTGTGCTCGACATGCTTTTTAAAAAAACTGTTTAGGCCACTTTTCATTGTACCGTGGTTTTCATGTTTTCATGCTGACACTATGGACATATGTTTCTACACAATGGATTTATTTTTTTAGCAGCAGAATGAAAGCACTATATGTCATTAAAATAAATTGGGGACGGTGTTTTATTAAAATAAATTGGGGAAGGAGTCCACAATCTCCAGTTTAAAGTGAGTGAGTTTCGTCCTCTTTTATTATTATGCACAGGGCTCTAGGATGTCTTGACATTGGGGGGAGCTGTAAATAAATATGGTATTGTGTTGTATATTTTACTGCTGTTGCAAAAGTATTTTATTTCCCGCCTTCTAGGTTACCAAATCAGCGTGTTGAAAACTTTGAAATGTATGGACGAGCATTTATAAAAAGAACCCTATTGAGCGAACGTGATGGATACATTTCTATTATTTGTCCACTAAAGATGAGCCAATGGCGCCACATCACTAATGTCATTGAACAAACTGTGTTTATACCTCACCCTGAAAGAACACATCCTCTTGGGTTCAATAATGTGATACGGCTGGTTTGCTCACACCCTTTGTTGGTTTGTGTTTACGTCTTGTAAACACTCGCTCCTTGTATGTGGTGTGAGCGCGCCCTGCTTGCCCTGTATGCTCGTGTGGAGTGTTAAGCGTGTGGGGACTCCACCAGGCAGGCCCCCCATCAATCACGGTACTGTTGAAATGGTCTCCAACCAGCCCACCCATCCAGCCAGCCGCTCGGGGGTGATCCGATATCCCCTCCGCCTAATATAGTCCAGATGTACAGCTGGCTGCATGCGGATGGGGTTAAAACGCAGGACGGGCCGGGACTCTGTTGCTCCAGCTCAGCCCCTCTCCTGTGCGGAAAGGCACCGAGTATATTAGTGGCCGTGTGTAAAAGCAGGGAACCCACGTTGCTTAGCAGTTCAGTGGCTTGGTGGGCAAGATGCACTGCTGTCCCACAGAGCGGAGATTGGTGGGCCCGTCGGAAGACAGAGGTGCGAGACTGCCACCTGGACAGGGGGGGCTTCTGCAGAGCGGACCGCCGTTGGGAGTGCCGTGCTGCACTGGGAACGGAGGCCCTAAGCGTCTCTGCGCACCTGCAGCGATGAAAGCTGGGAATGTGTACCCCAATACTGCAGTCGGGGAAGCAAGCTGTTCTACAATGTGCAAAGCAGTGTGTTTGAGGGGGCTCTTTGGCTGAACTAATAAGCTTTCCAGGTTATTGTGCAGCGCCGTCCAAAAAAGTGGTCAAAGCTTGAGGGGTTTCAACTTGAAATGTTAGGGACGTGAGGACCAAAGTCAAACGGCTGAAAAACAGCCATGAATATAGCCCACTGCAGTGGTTGTCCTCCCTCCCTCTCTCTGCTTTTATCGCTCTCTTATGCACACTCATTCCCTGTGGCATTTCAGAGGAAATTTAATATTGGATTGTTTGGTGTTTCCAAGGATTTCATTCGGCTCGAGTCTCGCCTTAACACAAAGACAAACATCGGCTGCCGGAGCCAAGAACAGCAAACACCAGGGCGAGCTCATTATTTTACTTTTCATTTCTGGGGGTCTTAAAGGTTTTTTTCTGTCCGTTTTTTCCTTGCTTTTTCGTGTTGTCTGCTGCTTTCCTGCCTCCCCCATCACCTCTCCCTTCCTACGACAGTCAAAGCCTTGGTGCTGCAGTAAATAATAATAATAGCTGTGTAATTACCTGTTTGTTTGAAGAAATCAGACGGGGTTTTGGCTAGTGATATCGTAATTAAAATGCCCACTAGGGATGGCCGACTGTGCTGGAAGAAACGAGGAACATCCATTTATTTGTTTGTGTGTTTGTACTGTGTGTCTGTTTCATTGCTTAAAGGGAAACGTCCCTGTGTTCAGAAATCAGATGAAAGCATGGGCCCTCCTTCGGCTCAGAAATAGGTTTGGTTGAAAAAATGGAGAATATATATTGTAGGTGGGCGAGGACAATTTCTGTGTGTATGACTGCTGCTGATCTCCATTTGAAAATAACAATGACATTCTTTTAGGTGAATTAATAGAATGTCGTTTTCTACATTGAAATGTTAAATGTTAGGGGAAAAACTGAATTTGGTGAATATTGTTTCCAACCTGTATAGGTTGTGGTTTTTAGTTTCCCAAAATCCCATTTTAATATTTTGTAAATCTTTATATCAAATTTTAAGTATTTTATTATGCTGGTTTACTGAGTTAAGGAAATGTTCTCTTTGAACTTAAAGAAAGCAAACACCCCATATGATCATAACGGCATAAAAATGAGATTTTGTTCTGCCTGAGTTCGATTAGGCCATGCCGAGCCTCTCTGCTTATTAAGGCCACAGTCTGTAACCTCACACAGGACTGCTCATCAGAATCTTGTTAAAGAGCACGCGGCTGGATGAACTGGCTGCAGAGATATGACACTGCCCTCAGAATCTGGCCTGTACTTGATCTGTTATGTCTCGTATGACAGGAAGGTGTTTTCCTCTACAAGGCAAAAGTGAAGGTTCATTCATTCAATTGTTGCTGGGTGTTTCTCAGCGCAAAAAAGCAAGTTATAACTGTATAGAAAAAAACATTTCAAAGTTAGTACTACGTATTATTTTAATATTAATCACATAGACCTGGTGTTAGTATACTCCATGGTAGATATTTGTGCAAGTTTTCTTGGCCAATTTGAATGACTGTATGGCTTATATACTGTACTGTACGCTTACATCAATTATACCACTTATACCAACATATCATTTGTGTTGTATTGTATTGTTTTCAAATGTATGAGTTCGCCAAACCAGATTCCATGCAGCCAGTTGTTATGGCAATCAAGTATTGAAGTTGAAATTGAAGTACTTTTCATTTGGTTTTATTTAGTGTTGGAGTATTACAGTGCCTGTAACAGAATAGGAGGCATTTTGTTTGCATAGGAAATGCTGAGATTTCTCTTGATTGTGCTGTCTTTTTATGGCCATAAAGGAATTCTTCTTGATTCCACTTTGGTGCCTAATGGGACATTTGATTCCTTCTTGGTCTTCTTTTCTATGATTATGCTAAGTAAACTTTGTGTGCCCTCTGAGCAATGCAGCAACCGTGCTGTCTGCCATTTTTTTGTCTGAAAAAAAACGTATCTTCTGTGGTCACCTAGTCTCCACGGCTCTCTTTCTCTTCCCCCCTACCACTCTCAGACTGGTTTCGGCAGGTCACCTCTCCTCTGCTACACGCCTTGTCTTATTTTCCAGTACCTCTGCTGGACCACAGGCCGCCGAGTGCGACACCGCCCCCGCTAACTAACATGAGGGTCAGCTCAGTTCGGAAAACAAGGCCGCACGGCCGCCCCCCCCCCCGAGCTGGCTTTCCGAAATGGAACCCCAGCTCTTCATTAGGAATCTGCTGGCAATCAGCTTGCACACTCGTCTCTGAATTGCTAATCCCTCTTCTCATTAACCCCCCGCTGCGTTCCTCAAATATTCACTTTGCTGTTTGCGAAGATGAACCAAAACAGCATCTCTGAATTCAAATTGCAGCTTTATTAATCCTCCCGCCACACGCCTGCCGGGCACAGTGATGTGGTTTCTTGTCTCAGGGTGTTGCTTTTGGCATCGCCGCAGTGCTCTCGGAGTAACCCTTTCCTAACTCCCTCAGACATGAATGCTCATAGTCTCAGACGTACTACAGTAGGCACTTTCTTCCTGTCTGTGCTGCACAGACCTCTTGTCTGCTGGTCATGCCCTCTCTGTGGCGGTATGTACCGAAAATGATTAAAATGATTTATTTGTGGCTGTACAAAATATAGCATCAGTTGAAATGTGAAAAAATGATTTATACAGCACTGTTTTTTTATCTAATATGTTCATTTCTTTTATGTTTCCTAACCAACTGAGCTGTTAGTTGGGTTTGGTAGTACAGTACGTCTGCCACTCTTCCAGGTATCGGGTCATTTTAACTCTTTCGCACTTTTCTTTCCTGAAAGTAAGTCATTTTTTCATAGATTCCATAGGAACAGCAGTGGATCTTTATTATAAGTTCTCATCACATTATAAGCTATGAGAAAGAAAACACAAGAAATGTTTACCCAGAGCAATTTGTGAATAATGAGATATATCTTTAGGTAAACTTTTAATTCAGCATATGCTATATTTGAATCTCTTATGAGAACTGGTAGGGTCTGACAACATTTATTATTTATATATATCATAAAAGAAATAACAAATACAGCATCAATTGTCCATTATTAAGACATACTCCTCTTTTACAAGCGTTATGTTACTGAAAGGAAACATCATATTTCATTATGCATAAATGTATTATGTAACGATTATGTATTATTGTAATGATACTATCAGGGCTGAAGAAAGATTATAATTTTTCTGGATATGCTTTATGCAGCTGGTTCCAATGACATTTTTTGCTTTGAAGCTGCTTTAGAAGAGAATACTGCTACATTGTGTTGTCACATGGCAGGATAGAAGAGGTACACTAATGCCTGAAGCAGGTATCATGTGGCATAGAAAGGGTATTCTCCAATTTTTACTGATCAACAAAGTAGTTTCTCATTCGTATGGAAATGAAAGGTACCGATTTAAAAGCAACCAACTACTGCAGACGATAAAGAATACAATATTCTCAGCATATCGCTGAGGACTGGGAGATGCAGTGGAGAAGGAAGGGTGTGTGAGAGTGATTTGATGGTGAACTTTAGAAGATTACTTTCCTCTCTGGAGCTCTGGAGTTCCAATTTCAGTAAAATGAGTAAATTCAATATTCAGATTTATATCAGTGGTGAGCACAAGAATGTGTCAGCTTCCAGCCCGACTTAGGAAATTACCTTGGCTCTGGCCTGCTTGTTTCAAGATAAGCAGGCTAAGGGCTGCCCAGACACATCAAAGTCAAATCAGGAATTTAGGAGGATTTTGAAGATTTCTCCAGATTCATGGCCAGTTCCCCAGAAATACCACCTACTTACAATTGTTATTTTAACTACACTTATGGGTTTCAGAACAGAGACAGATATTCCGTGCAAACCTTTATGCTGAGGAATTATATAAAAAAACAAATTATAACACTAAAATGTAAAGAAACAAGATGTTTGTGAGATATATGACAAAATTATTAGTGATTTTGAAACATCCATAGTCTCTCTTTCCATTTCGTAAAGACTCATTTAGAGAAAAAGAAATCTGCTCTGAGATGTTTTGCAGTTACACTTTATGTTAATAAGCTGTTTCACCTGATACAAATGTATACATTCTTGAATAAATTGTTGATGTAGTTTAAATGCCCTGTGGTAATCCAACCTGACACAAATGTTGCATTATATGACCATATTTGAAGTGGCGTTTGAAGCAATTACTGTACATGGCTTCAACCAGTGGGCGCTTCTGTGGGTGTAAGCAGAATTCTGCCTACAAGGTGTGATCAGGTAATGTCCTTGGGTCTTCTGGAGCACATGGGAGATGCATGGTGGGTTATATCAGTAAATGGGGCGCTCCAGGTCTCAGTGCCCATACCGGCAATCACTTCACAGCCTGCATTCCACATCCTTTCCCCTGCTTCAGCTGTGGTTGTGTGCGCGATTAGACAAACTGGTGAATTCTCTTGTTCGCCCAGAGGGCAACAGTCCCACAGACACCATGCCTGTCTCACGTCTGAGCCTCTCTCGTCTCGGAGATCTCCAGAGTGGAATCCAATGTAGGCCTTGCTGATAATGTTTGCAGTATGGTTAATCTTATCTCACGAGCTTGTTAACCTAATATACACAAATGCCTGTATACATGCACTGTATATACTGTAGTATTTATATATATTATGGATATTTATTTGCTCTTACCATATCACAACGCTTGGGAGACATCTACTTCTGCTTTTTGTGAAAAGTCAAAGTCATCCACCACAGACAGCTGTTTCTCCATTATTAGTGATAATGAGCACAAGACAGCTCACTTTGATTGGTGAAATGGGCACACACACGTACAGTATATATATTGTAGCACAGAGGCCCCTAAGGATGAGGATGGTTGAGCAAGTGTGTTGCTGTCTTGCCTGTGAATCCAGAACCTTTTCAGTGATGAGGTGCTTGCACCCTGAGCATTACAGCTGTATCTGGAGCATCTTCTTAAGTGTTGTAAAACAGCCAATTCACATGCATACCCATAATGCACAACAGCTACAGTCACACTACAACCCTGGATGAAACTCCTTGTAAGATATACAGTACTTATACAGTAACTTATCAAATATGCCTGTATATAAGATATCACACCTAAAGAAGACTCCGCATCTGAAATTTTGGAATTCTGAAACTTTTTAGAACATGAATTAACCTCTACTTTTTCCATACTGTATATACTTAACTAGTACAGTAATGATAAAAATCACTGTATTTTCAACATATACAGTACTTTACAATATCACAACTCGTGTGTGGTATTATATTTACTAAGTGGAACCATGAACTCTGTTGTTAAATACACTAATGAGCTGTCTGATTTGCTTTTAAAAATGGTAGCAATTGCAATGAAAAGCTATTACTTATGTAAAAAATAAATTGTCACTAGCCTGAATCCAACTGCTCTTTAGTGGCTTTTCTAATCCATGCTTTTCGCTCCCTAGGAAGTACACAATGACTTGTCTTTTCTATGGAGTCTTTAATTAACAGCATATATGGAGAAATTTTTTGTTTTTTCACCAGATAAACCGAGGATTTGCTTTTGTGTAAAGACTGCGTTTTTATAATACGTGCTCATTATGGCAAGATGACTGTCTTGTTTTTAGTGTAAATGTCAAAACAGGATGCTGCCGGGACATCTTTCAATTATATCTCAGTACTTGAAATATAAACGGCCCGGTAAATCCAATCACAACTCCTGCTTCTTACAGAATTGGAGTGTTTCTGGAATTAAAAGCAGGAATGATATGTTGTGCGGATGAAGGTCAAGATTTCTCTTGATGTGACAATAGCCTGTTCTGCACATGCATGCATGTATATCATTAGCTAGATGTGAGCGGATTCTGAATCATAATCCATAAGAAATACTAGAGTTTACACACGGGCTTGTCAGACAGGGGTTTGTGGGTATGTGAGGATAATGGATGGGCTGAGCAAGGCTAGAAAGTGTCAAACAAATTAATTTGAAAAAATTGTAATGAATTTGCGTGGCAAAAAGATTTTAATGTGTTTTTTTTTTTTAAAAAGGAAGATTGTTTTGTTCTTTCTGCCCCGTTCACTAGAACAGTTGCGATTTGTTACCAAAATAGAGCCCGTTCAGTACGGGTATGGTTAGGTTTTCATCCTTCGAAGCATATTCAGATTTTGAACTTAATGAGCAAACGTGGTATACAACCTTACAAACCAAACGTTTGCCAAAAGAGACCTGAACAAACGTCCTCTCTGCCACTTTGTCTCAGTGCTTCGGCTCGAGCTGCATGTGCGATAGTGACACTTTTTTTTCTGAATTTTGCCTTTAATACAGGATACTTAGCGCTTTTTAATCCTGAAGGGTCCCAGAGAGCCGTCACATACAGGGGGGCTCCCACTTCGCCCTGAGCTGCAGCACAGCGCCCTGCTGGCTGGAGGAGGCCGCTCCAGGCCAGCAGACCCTCCACATGCTGTAGCAGTGGAGAGGTGAGAAAGTGCTTCGTCCGTTGAGTTAAGGGAGACCTTGCGGAAAACGCGATTAAACCAGCTCAGTGGAGTTTAGCCAGGACATAGTGGAGTTTAGCCAGGTTAGGGCTCCTTGGTCATCATTTTTCAGAGGTTGTGATCCAGAGAGAAGAGCGCCACCTACTGGTCAATTTAGAGTGCTGTAAGCGGCCACCCGCTTTTCCCTGGAGGTCTCTCATCTCATGCCTGACCAGGCTCGGCCTCGCTCAGTTTCTGAGCTCCGACCAGATCAAGCTGCAAGGTGGTAAACAATCCGTCAGTCTGCCAAGCAGCTACAAGCTTCCCTTTGAAATCTTTAAGCTCCCCCTCATTCCTCCCAAGATGCCTACCGATACTTTCCTCAGGTCTGAGTGCCAGAGCCAATCCCCTATTCCTACATGTCTGCACCAAATTTAAAACTACCCCTTTTTGGGTTATTTGTTATTTGTTGCTTGACTGCCTGTGGACAAGTGACACATCAATAGAATTTTTATTGTATGACACGGAACACCTCACCCATGTAACAAAATTGTCAGCATCTTGGTTTAAACAGTGTCTGGCGTGGGCACCAATAATAAAGAAAGACTTTACAAAATACTGTATTGAAGATGAATTATTGCACTAGGGCAGTCCACTCCGGCAGAGACCCTCTCACTCCAGCAGTGGCAGAAGGTGGTTTAGAAAGGAATAAAAGTTGTCACAAATGCTGGAGACCTGCCGGGCGTTCGCGATCTCTCTCTCTCTCTCGCTGATGTGAGAAAAGTGCGAGAGAGAGCTCTGCAGTGACTCCAGTGTTTACCTCTCTGTTCCATCAATATGCCTCATCTCCAAGGCGCTTGTATAAATCATCCCTCGTTATCAGACAGCGTAACGAGCGTGGTCAGAGGTCGCGTCAGCACTTATTGACGGCAAGTTTAGCCTTTCAAGAGAAAGGGCCTGGACGGTATTCCTAGGGGGAGCGGAACTGATCTGAAACCTAATGGCACTGCTGCCTTTCCTTTCCTTTCTCTGGTTCAAAGACAAGACGTGCCGCCTTCCTCTGCTGTTCTGACCTCGGAGAACGGAATATTTATTTGTATTATTGAAATGTATAATTATGCGTGCTGTTGATCGGGAGTTTCAAAATCAATTCCTGGAGGGCCTAGTGTCATCGGGTTTTTGTTCCAGCCGAGCCCAATTATTTAATTAACTCCTCACCAGGCACCTGGGTTTTTTATAGGAAACTGTACCTTCATTTACATGTGCGTTTTGAGCAATCAACAGGAAGAAAAAAACCTTAAGAAACATCCTATATCTAGCTCAGAAAACGATTGGGTTAATTGTTAAATTGACTGCTAAGCTTGGAACAAGAGCCACAAGATTCTAGACCCTACAGAAGCAACTGCAAATTGACCAGGCTTTTAATAAGTAATGATTTTTTGTAGGTATTCTATGTTATACATATTTAGTAAGATCAATGGGTCTTGCAAACAGTAATAGAATATGTTTTCAATGAAGTATGGATTTTTTAGAACTTCTAGTTGCGTGTTATACTGGGTATTTTTTTGCTTTACTGAAATTACATAAATAAGTAGTAAACTCTGCTTATCATACCCATGCTGAAGAATTCCTGTTCGTTCTAGTCTGTGTCATTGTCAAAATGACAGACCCAAAACATTAAAGAAATACAGAATTTGCATGTCTTGCCTTCTGCTCTTGATTGGGTTGACCTGTACAGTAGGTGTGTGTGCTATTCTGTGGTGTGCAGCAAAACAAGAAGGTTCATTAAAACCCCTTTAAAAGCTAGAAACCACACATACTGTATGCAAGCTGAATATATGCATTAGTCTATAAAGCACTGTGAATGTTTTAAGTGCTGGCGCACATGCTACGTCTCCTCTCTTTGTTTATCAAGGAAGATTTCTGTTCTCTATGGGCAACTAGGATGCAGCTAGGAAGCTTTTAACCATCATTATCATACTGTTACTCCCTGCTGTAGATAGCGTGTATGTGTGTGTCCTAGTGAATTTTCCTTTCTTGGGTCTCCTCAGCATGCTTCAGCGATAGGTATGGTATTTCTCCCGGGAGCAAGTCTTTAGAAGCCTCATAAAAAATACAGTGCAATAATTGGAACCACTTTATCTTTAGTTTCATTAATTAATATGTAATTTTCCATTTAATTACCAAGTCAGTCCACTAACTTAACAGATTTCCAATTAGAAGTGAATCCAGGTTCTGCTGAAGATGCCTGATATTCTTATTTATTTCCTTAGCAGACGACCTTATGCAAGGTAACCTAAGAAACATACAATAATAGCTCAAGTAAATCCCAAAAGAATATAATGGCGAACAGATCACTTAGACACATGTTGGAAATGCAGTACCTTTGTGGAGCATGATGGGAACGATATCCTTGGAGATAAACAACATCTTCTTTGATTACAGGAAAGAAGGCAAGCTTTTGAGCAAAGTGCAGTTGCTGGTGGTTTTAATAAAGTTTTTATGAACCTGTCTTTTACTAGATTTGGTCATGATCGGCTTGTATGCGTACATTACAATATTGAATCACTATATTAGAATCATGTATGGTTTGTGGACGCAAGAATATTTAAGGTAAGAGTTTTGCAAAATCCAGGTGTTCATTGCAGTCGTAGTGTTATCACCATAATCCACGTTGTTTATCTTCCTGAAATAGATCTTAGTTTGCCTTGGACACGACACCATCCTGTTCCACGTGCGTTTGCCAAGGTATGAGATGAGCTCATTGGTGGGGAATGCCTCCGGTCTGAATGGGAATGCCATCAGTTGTCTCAGATCCTGTGCTCGGCATGTCCGTCCTGTTCCAGCTGTGCTCGGGGTTCAGGGGTCACACTCGTCCTGTCGCTTTGGAAGCTGGGGTGTTCTAAAAGCTGGCAGGCCTGCCGAGGTCTACTGAACACTGCCCATTCCCTGGATAAGAATCAGAGTTGGAGCTGTGCAAAGAACAAAGCAGCGTCATCTCAACCAGGACTCCAGATAGCGGATGTTCCAGAGAACTTTGACTGTTTTGTCCCAAAGCGATGAAGGCTTCATTGCAATCTGAACCACGAGTAAACAAGGGAGCAGAGAGGTCTTTCTGTGAAGTCACCTGAAGTCATTTTAGCCAGCTGGAGCCCAACAAAAGGAAGGAGTGCAGAAAAGGACAAAAATTAAGATTTGTGTATTAATCTACTACTTAGACCTAAACGTTTATTGAAACCCAATATCACATGTTTGTTTCTTCTTGGATAAGAGCAGGCATCGCTTTAACTGGCTAATGAAGCTGGTTGCAGGCCTGCTGTGCTCAGGTTTCGAGTGAGAGTATGAGAAGTCAAAGGTGAAGGTTTGTGAGATTAGGCTCAGGAAGGCAGAACTGCCTCTGGAGAGGTGTTAGATTAGAGAGCCCTTTCTCGGGCCCTGCTCATTGGCGAAGAGGAAATCAAGCTCAAGATACACTGCTGAGGTATTGCAGTTGCCATTGCAGCAGATAACATACTCCCAGCTGAGCTGGACAAAATCTCTGGCCTCTGCCTGCCTTCCATTACAGCATGTTGATGTGACCTAGCCAGAGGTGAAGCCAGCCTAGTTCACTGATACTCACTGCTAGTCCTGGAGGGCTGCTTTGTCTTCTTGTTTTCATTTGACCCTTGACTCTTGGTGACTTGATTTGAATCAGTTGTTCACTTAATTGCTCTGTATTACTGCTGGTTTCAGGTCTTTACACGTTTAGATTTCCTATAAGCACCTGGTGGACTGTGACCCTCCAGAACCAGCAGTGAATATCTATGGTAATATACAGTATGTGCTTTATTTAACTACACATACTCCCATGAAGTATTTGTAGTTAAATAACCTATAATGCACACACGTTATAATGTGTGCATACATATAGACATGCACATTTAACACACAATCAGTGGGGTTTAAAGGATTTGTAAAAGTGGGATAGAACATTTTCAGAGATCACAAATGACTAAACTGAGTTTAGAAAGCATGATTTCTGTAAGGGTATGAAAGAGTCTTTTAAACATCCCTCATATCATTAATACTTCTTCACAATTGTTGTTTATGTTATTTTGACTAGAATAGCCATACAGTCTTAAGATGAATCTAACAGACATTTCATAATTAGCATTTGCTGTAAAACAAAATATAAATGCAAATCATTTTTTTGGGGAGCAATATAACCTTTCATGTATAATGGTCTATGAAGGTACATTTACTTAGCCTTTAGAAAGGTTACTTGTAAAGTCTTATTATAAAGTTAAAAAAAGGAAAGACATCCTTATACTTCTAATGTTATCCACTTATTCTTGATATCAAATCATGTGCACCTTCTGATATTGACATAACCTAACACCAACCTTTATTACATGTTATTACTTATTACTAAAAATTACTCTTAAGACCAATGTAACTGAAACAGTATTCAGCATTTATTATTGTCAGCATTATTATTACTATCGAAGGTGATCTGCACACCCCCCATGCAGAAAGTGTAATTATGCACCGTACAGTCAGCTGAGGTTACTTATGACTTTGGGGTTATCTTTTGCCAATTGATTCGAGCTGTATAAGGCATGGTAACAGGAAAGAGGAATCAAATTCCTGGGAGGAATCGAATCCTGGTGTACCTACAGGATCCTCCTCAGCTTCTCGTGTTGTAATGATCATCGATATCAGAAGGTACAGGAGAGTAACTGGGCACACATGATTTTCAGTGAAGTGGACAGCCCACCATCAAAACGAGGACTGTGCCAAGTGAAGAGTAGAAAAAATGTCTGTATATTGTAGGGTTGGTATATTGTGGTGTCAGTACTTTTCTTAATAAAGGGGATCTATATTGACACATAACAAAAATGTAGCAGTCTGACGTTTTACATAAATAGCTCATTGGGCCCATCTTACTTAATAGTAATGTATTTAATGTTACTCAATGACGTACATGATGTTATTAAATGGTTATTATATTATATGTTATATTGTATAGGTTTTTGATTTCTAATGTATGTGATTTTGAGTGATTTCATAAAATTACCAGTGCTTAGTCTTGGGTACCTGAGTTAAAATTGTCAAGATGAGTTTACTTCTTAGCTGGTATCCTTATACCGGGTGACCTTACAAAGTTTATGTTTTGAGCAAGTACAAAGGGAAATCAAATAAAGAAAACAGAGATTCACTGTAAAATAAAATGAAGGTTTCTGTTCTCAGAATTGAAGTATGAGTGATTATTTATATATTTGAATATTTGTAGACACATTCCCGATATGATACCTTTATTCTGATTTTGAAGTAAAACAAAGCTGAAAGGGCCATGCAAAGCAAAAAACACAGTAAAATCATAATAATATACTAATAATATAAAGGTGCTACAGTATATAAAGCAGTAGTATAGATGTGTAGACATATATTCCATGTTGACAGTTAATACAGTTGTATTAACTCATCTGTTTTGAAATATTGTCTTGTTTGTTTTATGTCAGAGCATAAAACAAAAGGCTGGATGCTTTTAAAATGGAGACACTAGTAAACTGCTCATAATTTGTTTTTAAAGTCTGCCCTGCTGGTAATGAATGAATGCTGTACAGATCCTGATGGTGACTTCTGAGTCCGAGGAAATGGTGTGTAAATAGTTGAGGAATCAGGGTAGAGAGTTGGATTGAAAGACCAAGTTCGACTTTTCTGTCTATAGCTAAGATGAAGAGGGCTTTGACAAGCTTTCAAACTCATATCAGCCAAGGCTGAGAAGAAAAAGGACATGTTCAGAAGAGTCGGCCTATGGGTTTATATAACGGTGTAAAGGCCAGCTCGCTGGAAGATGGTGTTACAGTTCTGCAAAGCCTGTGTGAATGATATCTGTCTGGTCCTCTCTCTCTGCTGTGTCATGGGTTCCCTTGCTTTCATTCTCCCAGCCTGTGCAGTTTTCTGTCTCTATTGTGATCCGCTGTAATAAATTATATTAGAAACAGCATACAGTATCAACATCAGAATTTAAAGAATGACATAATACCAATCACAGAACAAGTGACATTTAAGATGGTGTGAGATACGCAGCCTCTTCATTGAAATATTTAAGCTTTTATGTACATAAAGAATTAAAAATTCTCTGGTGTTTGTATATCTAAGAGGTTCGAATGAGATTAACTTGTATTTGATTGTCTTCTTTTTTACGTTCTGTTTATATGACTGGTTACATTTCTGCCGTTTTTCTTTTCAATCTTGCCTCTCATTACAAGTTACAGACTGGAATATGATGTGTCTACATTTGTCCCGTCATTTCTAAATGAAAATATTACCATAACTTTTCTCTGCCAAGCATTTAAGGGAGATTGTATACAAGAGCATTGCAGTCTTTGTTGCTGGGAGCAGACATTACCAGCAGGGAAACTCTCACTTTCTCACCTTGCTTTGGCCAGTGGTGGTTGTAACTGGAATAGCACATTACAGTATTAAGCAATACGACTGAAAAATAAAATATCAGAGTATCTTTAAATCATGTATAAATCTAAGTGTTTACTGTATATTAATGGTAGTACGTACACTGCTGTGCCAAAAACTTGGACAGTTTGCAGCATTTTAAAGTGCTTAATGATTTTCCATCTTTATGAAGAAACACAATTCTATAATGAAGGTCTACAGGAACTTCATTTTGTTTTGACCAGTAATATCAGTATTTTTAAGCTAAAAATAAACTTATAGCTTAATGGATGTGTAGAGAGCAACTACTTACAGTATGCTAATGGTAAAAAGCAGCTGACCATGAGTGAATTAGATTTTATTGGTGATCCATTAGAACTACCTCTTTATATTGGCTAATTGTGCGTGGTTTGTCTTAATTTGTGGTGATGAAGGTTTTGAAGATTCCGATCTAAATCGGTGAAAGATTTCTACACTCTTGGATCAATCTCACCAAAACTGAGTTGTATTAATAATAGTCAAAGATGTGATATTTGCAGGAGACACTAGTGGAAACTCTGAGAAAAAACGTTGACGTTCGACTGCTCCTTTGGCGCAGGAATATCAGTTTATTCACTATTCTCAGTGAAGAAGTGTTTCTCGGAAAAGTCCCGGGGAATGTTTTGCTCTGATTATGACGGACTGAATTCTGGATTTAAAAATAGTCGCTAAACAAGCCTCGTGAGTACGATGTTCCAGCAGATGTGCTCAGCCTTTATTTCATAGGCAGACAAGGAGCATTATTTGTTCCTGTAATGGATAAAATAAGACTGTGTCTGTTTCAGTGTGAAGGCACGAGAGGTGTAATTTCTTGATCGAGCACGGTTACGCTGAATATCCTGCTGAAACTGTGGAAGAGGTACTTTAAATGGAAGGAGAGAGGAGGCAGAGCAGAGGAGTGACTGGCAGGGTTAGAGCCAGCAGACAGCTGTCCGTAGGGACTGGGAGAGGTAGTGGGCTAAGCACCAGGAATGTTTCACCTGGCCTCCCCTGAGAGCAGCTCTGGGCCACTGATTCCCTTGGTGGGCTTAACTGTGGTACAGTCCCTGAGGGACAGCCCTCTGCACTACTGAATGTCAATTAGCTGAATGACAACAACTTTAATGAGCTGCTGATTTGAAACCTTTTGTGCTCTAATCATCCAGTCGCTCTTAGACACTGCACCCTGTGTGCTTGCACCGAATCTAGGAGATTCAACATCGGGGTTTTTTTTGTTTCCTATCCTATTAGTTTGTTCTCTGAAAACGTTAAGGGTCAAAGTTTTACTTGAACCTTGTCGCACTGTGTGTTGTGTGCATTCACCCGTTCATCCATTAAAAGAGATTCACTTACTCATGCTAAGGGTCTTGGACATTTACAGCCTGTCCTGGAAGCATAGAGCACAAGGTAAAACTATACTCTGGACAGGGCACCAGTCCATCACAGGACAGGCTTGTTTCTGCATTCCAGATTAAGCTTCCCTGGTTTTCCTGTTTATTGAATCCTTGTCCATAGCTGTTTTAGTCCAGAATTGAGCTTTCAGTAGCCTTAGCATGCTTGATTTATAAAAACATCTAGTATTTGTTTGTATTGAGTATTTGAGTGGCTGTGTTTGGATTGTCATTTTTAGCAGGAGATGTCCTTCTGAAACTAACACATTTGTTTGTGATTAGAATTTACTTTCATTAGGACATATTTGTAGGTACCGCTTCATATTAGTTTTTATTTTTCCGCATTTCTTCTTATTTTGTGAGGTGGGTGGAGGGAGGCGGACAGATGAATAACAACGCCAGTTTAGTGTTGATCTTTCATTCTCCTCCATTGTTAAATCACAGCAGCACCTGGTGGCAAGCTGTGTAATTGTTCAAGAACAGGTCTAAAGAGCACTTTCAGTTTCCAGTTTCACATATTTTTAAATATCAGGGAAATGCTCTATATGTGAAACACATGCAGAGTACTTCTGTGTCTATATAATATACACTATATACTTGTAGATTATTCTTGATTTTATTTTTTTCTGAAAATGTGGTAGAGTTGATCACAGCCTGGTAGAGTGGTCTTACACTAATGTCCTCTTAAGAAGCACTGCAATTCCAAAATACACCAAATATAAAATACATGTAGTACTGTAACTGTGAGGCGGGGGGGACTGGCTGCTACGTGTTTAAAAATAAGTACCTTTTATATTTGAAAAAATCATGTCCTGTATTTCTATATCACATTTAAAACAAATCTGCTTGTGGGGCTGGTTCTATGCCAGCCATCTGATTTCTTCGATCTGTAAGAAATATGGCACTTGTGTTTCTAGGTACAGATGTCATTTCCAGATGTTTCATTACTGTAATATTTGCTTATGTGTTGTGTTACCCGAGAAAGTCTGTCAGGCCTTGCTTGTATTGGACCACTCACAGAGCTCTCCTTTGCTGTTCGCAGACTCTCGATGTGAAGCTATCCCATGATGCAACATGTGCCTCCAGTGCCAGCACTGACAATGATGGCCACACAGAGTGTCCCTCCACCTTCGTACCAGGAGAGCCAACAGGTAAGTCCCCCCAACTTCAGAATGCAATCCGTAGTGATTAATAACAGAGCCATGATTAATAAGGGCCATACAGGTCCCAGAGAATCACTACTGGTCTGCGATGCCAAGGTAACTGAGCTGCATGACCTCTCTCATATTGAAACTCCTCAACTTCTAAGGCAGTCATACAGTATATTTCTCAATGGACTCCTCGTTAGTCCACAGCCACGCGGCTTTTTTCTCGTTTTTCTCGCAGCCGTCATTGATCTCGAAGGTCTTTGGCTTCGGACAGCTCCATTAAACCGAACTGAGATCCAGTGGCTAAAGCGTGGTGCAGCCTTGCACACAGCAGTTGCTGTTAAGTCCTCTCTAAAGGGAAAACACCTTCGAGCAGTGTCATCTACTCAGTTCTCAGGTCTCAGCTTGTGTTATGTCGATTGAAAGAAGAAAAAACAAACGTGTGACTTGTATAGCTTGTATGATACAGTATAGCCTCCCAGGCCTGTCACTTCAGTATATCAGAGTGGACACACGGGTTCTGTCCAGAGTTTAAGGAAGCAGAGATCTCTTGTCAGCATGTCTCTCCCTGTCTGCAGGCAGACAGCTCATAGTGTACATCTCTCTCCACCTAGAGGATTAGTGCCAGGGGAAGGAATAAGATCCCAGGCCACAGGAGTACAAAGGAATGCAGATGAGAGCTAGTTAAGTGTGAAGAACCTAATTTAGTTCCCGTTTAGAGCTGGGATTAAGACTTGAAGCTTCCTCCTGAGGCGCAGGCAAGGCAGGAGGGGGCTTGTTTCACATAGCTTATCACCAGGGAGAGGAGAGCCCCGAAGTGAGAGTTAAGAATGTATATTAACAAATGGAGCTCCGGTCTGAAGCTCAAAAACCTCCCTGTCCCTAGCCTCAAGCTGTAGTCTGATCTGCTATCAGATCCTCAGCTTGGTATACTGGGACATCCGCTTAACCCTGTGTCCCAGACTTCTAATGAAAATCTCATACATTCGAGATCACTTCTGCACTTCGTCTTCCTGCGCTGTTCAGTCCACGTTTGCTTAGCACTAGTCAGTGAACCAGTGCCTATTAGTCACTTGTTGATCTTTAGCATGCGATCTCAACTGTCCTGTGGGTTTGCAAGATCAATTCTTCATCCCCGCTGTTTAAGTCAAAATACACTTGCTTATCCTGATCCTGAGCTCTGCTCTATCCTAACCACTGGTCTGGTGCGTTGCCTTGCTGCTATTGTCAGTTAGATTTTACTACCCAGTATTCCAACATCTTGGATGTTATTAATAAACTTCTCCAGCTCCATTAAGAAAAAACAATAGTGCCTTGACTAATGAATATGCCTGAAAGCTTAATTACTTTAAAACAAAAGATCCCTGTAGCACAAGAGTAAAAGAATTGCATCCTATTTTAATTAGAAGGACATAAATTATGTTGAGACAAAGATAGAGGGGTTTCTGTTTTTAAAAAGCCACTGTTTCAGATTTTTATGTTTTTCCTGTTTGATAATTCTCAACTTGGAGGCTAAAAACCCATGTAGTAAATAAAACAAGTAATACATTTGAATCTTTTAAAAGCCATATTTCTCCTAGCACATAAACACATTTAAAGGAACTGATGTGTCCTATTATTTTTAAACAAATCGTATCTGGATTTCATTGAAACTTGATTTTTGGACCTCAGACTGGAAAAATTCTATAAATTTCTTTCTTTTTATGTATTAAGTACCTTTTTTTTGTGGTGAATAGCAGTAATTATTTCAACACAGATTACATGCATTCCATTCAATGTTCAATGTATTCAATGTCTTCTAACGTAAGATTTAAAAACAATCTTCTTAATACTCAAAAGTACTGCAAGAACTTAGGTTCTCCGTGAAAGAAGTCTAAAATCAAATAAATCTTTAGGGAAAGGATACATTTTTTCTGCATAAAAATAACTGTTATTTGTACTATGTATCTTGACAGCTAATTGTAAACTGTAGCTTTAATATAAATTATGTTTTAAAGTGCCAATAGTCTTAGTCCCTAATAGTAAAGTTACACAAAAACACTTGTTTATTCTTTTCCCTAAAAATCTGCTATTGGGATTCTGAGAATTACCTGTTCTCATCTAAATTGGCAATAAAGAGCCTTAATCCTTGATAGAGCTGATGGGTTACGAGTGTGGAGGCCATGCCAAGAGGAATCAGATAACTGATAACCACTGGGAGAGCAGGAGAGACAGACGAGAGGAGGCAGTGTGGTGCTTCACTTTATGGCAAATAAAACACTGCTACTAATGGCAGTTATATCACTGGGATACTGGCACTGTATCACTGCTACTATGAGATGTTTAAGAAATATATTAATAGCAGCAGTACTTTGCCACTCTCTGATGTTTGCTCGCACAAAGCACATCATCTTCTAACTTTCTATTGACTCATCCCCACAGTGCTTGGATCTTTCACTGCTGTGAGTGTTAACTCTAACGTATTTACTCTATTGAACCGTAACAATGTTTTTCCTTTTGAATGTCTTTTTGTAATGTCAATCTTTGTATTTTCTTTTTTTTTTAATCCGAAATTATCCTCTGCTTTTTGATGTGTCAGAATCTGACGGAGATTTGTTGCACACATCGAAGCAAAGTATGTCTGGTGTTTAATATTGAAGTGGTGCTGACGTTTTTGCTTCCAGATGACGGGCACAACTCAGCAGAACTCCAAGGCCCAGCCTGTCCACATCCCAGCATCCTCAGCAGCAGGGGCAGCTGCTGTCAGTGTGACTCTTGACCCTCAAGCCCAGCTGGAGTCAGACAAGCGAGCTGTGTACAGGTATGGGGACAGCTCAGAGCTCTGGAATGCTGGGAAACGGGACGCTCCAGTTGTCCACACGTTTTTTTTTTCCATTTGATTATTTACTTTTTTTCTTATTTGCTTAGCAGACACCCTTACCCAGGGAGACTTAGTGTCACTACAAAGTGTACGTGATTACAAAGGGAAATAAATTCAAGCACAATAAAGTGAAATGAATGTTAGTGAAATGGCAGTAAGGCTAGCACTATTCTGTTAGTGCAATGCAGGTGAAGTGCATTCTGAAGTGGTGTTTAGACAGATCATGGAGATCTTGGCTATCTTATTTTCTAAATACAGCTTCAGTTGACTAATGCAGATTTAGGATTATGTCTCTCTTAGTTCTTTATCATGCATCTTTAAATTGAAAACAAGTTACTTTAAAAACTGAATCATCAGTTCTAGGTGGTGTGAGTTCTGTGTCTCCATGTGAGCTCCATGTCAAAGGCACACTTCCAAACACCCAAGACAGTCAGAGATGAGAAGCTCAGGATCTTGAAGGTGTGACGGGAGTTTGAATCTGAGATTCAGCCCGAATATCCAGCATTTACACCTCCCCTCAGCCAGGACTGTGCTGCTCGTCTCCCGTTCCGGGGTCTTCCATGGTGGTAACACGTTCTCCAAGTTTTGCCAGGAGTAAGGCTTCCGGTGATTTTTGGCAGTGTATTGCAGTATTATATGCTGCTAGAATGATTATTTACCTTCTCCTGATTTGGGGTGAGACTGTTTTTGAGGAGCCGAACAGAATACATTATTATTATTATTATTATTATTATTATTATTATTATTATTATTATTATTATTATTGTTAAGATGTGATAGCACTGGCTTGCTGGAAGGGTGAACATTACTAAGAAGAAGCTTCCCTGCAAAAAAGCATACATGTTTTACTGTAAAAATTTTTTTTTGTGTACAGTACACCTCTTGACAAGTCTAGCCTTGCTGGAAGGCAGTGGATTGAATTCTGAATTTGTCTGTCAGCGCTGAACTGGAAGGGTCACACTGACACTCTGTGCTCTGTGCTCACCAAGCTGCCCTGAATTTTGGGTGCTGTGCTCTGTGATCAGCACCCTCCCTTGCTCATTCCCGTCTGAGCCCCTCGACTTTCGTGCTCAGCCCTGGAGGCGAATGCTATGAAGGCCTCAACAGGCCTGGGGCTGAATTTATAAGCTCCTCTGAGAATCGGGACTCTCTTTGATGTGATCAGCCAGCCTGAGGGTTGCTGCAGGTGGTGAAAAACACAGACTCAGCCAAGACAGCTCTGCCTCTGCCGATACCTCCCCCTCCTAGATCTGCTCGAAAAGCACACATTGAAGGAAGTTGTGAAACCAATTTTCAAAGATTTTTTAAAAACTTTTTTGCAAAGCACCTCAAAGCTATAAAACTCAGAAGCGCAGAGATACACCAGCACTCTTCTGTCCAAAGCGTGTTCACTGTTTATGAAAGACAACAGATGCACAGCAGTAGGGAAGACTGCACTTTTCAGACCTTACTCTGGAAGCTAACCGGGCACGATGGCTCTTGACAGCAAAGATGAAAATGGTACAAAGCATCGTTTATTTTCATTTCATGTAAAGGATCATGTAAGAGGGCTTTCTATGAGTACCTGAACTAATTTGCTGTGGTAAAAGGTTGCATACATCCCATTGCCCAAAGGTGGTAGAGGTGGGGTTATGTTTAGGTAATCAGGAGCCTCAGTTGAGGCTGTATGTGTTTTAACCACTTTGATTTTAAACACAAACTAGACTGCTAGACGGGAAGAAGTTCTTCCACAGCATTTTAAAGTTCGTAGGAGACTGGTGTTTGAATATATTGTTTTTCAGAAAGAGAAGCATTTTTAGCCAGAAATGACAGTAATGATTTCGGGGATGAGCACGATCCAGTGGTTTGTGTGCGGGCAATCGCGTGTGTGGATTTTGGAGTGATACAGATACGTGGGGAAGGTACATTAGCCAGCCGTTGGTGGCTGTTAGTGCTCCTTTCTGGATACGTGAAAATGCAGGACGAGCGTCGTCTCTTACAGAATAAATAATTGTTGGATGAAATACAGGAGCTTCTGGCTAATAAGGGACTGTTGACAACTGTGTTGTAGTTCCTTTGGGTAAATTTAAACTTTAAAGTGATGAATCTTGTAACAGAGTGACCAATAATTTACACACACTACAAACTTTTTGCTTTTTAGGAGATGTACTCCAAGAAATACACAGCACGCCGTGCTATGATAAGATAAAGCATGCCGTAAAAAGCATGATTTTCTGTACTTGTGTGTGAAAACAAGCGTGCAGTAACGTTTGAAGGGACACGGTTAGTATTCATTATTTTCATCTCCCACTGTTGCATTATGTCTGCACTACTTGGGAGCGAAGAGGATAGGACAAAAGCAGTTTTGCACCAGATAAATGTCAGATTAATATACCAGTATGATTTAGACATACATCAGAGCAACTAAGGGAAAATATGATGAGAACAGCACTGTGGCACTGCATCCTGCATTGATTTAGTACCTAGTCTGTGCGTTTATTGTACATTCAGGCACACTGCAGTTATTTTATACATATTATAATTTAGTGTAGACAAAACACATATTCTGAATTCACTGAATTTCACTTTTAACATACTGAAGCTATGCATGATGTCTTAATCACCACAACAAGGACTTTTGTATTCAGTAAAATGTAAATATATGGTTTCTCATTAATTACAGCATGGCTGTTGGTTATAAATTGTCCTCTGTTGCGAAAAAGTGTAGCCAAGTGACAGAGGGAATCCCCCCACAAAAAGTACACAGGCATATTATTATATGAAAATACATTATTATAGACAAAAGTGTTGCGAGTTTATTAGGTTTTTCTTTGAGCATTTACCAGACACAAAAAGACAGTTCATTCAAGAAACAAGTTATTTTAGTTTATTTATTCAAAATCTTCCCATTAAATTTTGTTCAAATTTAAAATTGCAGTTTGACATTTCTTAGACGTTTGTTTAGGGTCACTGTATAGTTGGAGCCTAAAATTGTGCAATATCAGCTCTCACTCTAAACAGACACATGTAGCGTTTTTTCTCTTTTTTTATGTTGGCTGCGTCTGTGACATATCAGGTACCAGTAGTATAAATCTAAAACATTTCCCTGTAATAACCATTTTATTTGGTTTTGAATCATAGTACTTTTATTTATTATCACAGCAAATCAGCAGTAGTCTGGACACTGAGATAGTTCTTGTAGCTTTCAAACTACTGCCTATAATATTGTACCACATACAGTATGAAAAATGCAGCTTAATATTTTGGTGCTTTTGTCATATTTTCCAAAATATGCACTATTTACAGTGTATCTCTGATACGATTTTATTACAAATTGAGGGCACCAAGACATACCCATTCATATACTTATTAATTCTTATCAAATATGTATTATTTTTAAAACAAAGCAGATATTTGAGAGTTTAACATTGACGGGCCTTTTCCAGAAACTGTCCCCCATAGACATGCCCTGCAATATTTCTGTTGTAGCTCAGGTTATTTTGAAAACCGCAGACAGTGAGATTGCACACCAGTGGCTGTGTTTAGCCCCAGCAGAAATTCTCAGGAGAATGGGTGAGGACAGGGGAGCTCATAAAGTATAGATTTAAAGACTCACCAGAGATGGTACAAACCTATTGAATGCGCCACAGGAGTGGTTTTAATTTGGCTCTGTATGCAGAAGCAGAGACATCATGGGAGCTACTGTAATGCACCATAAAGTCTGTTTACATTCACTGCTGTGAAGCCTTCTTGGTAATTCTTTCTGAACACCCTGGGTGTACAAGAACAGCACGCGTCTCATTCTCAGAGAAAGTATTAGTTTCCTTACTTTTAAAAGGCGTCATTAGCTTAAAAACGCTTTCCAAAATGCATCTGAAAATGTATTAAGGTCCTGTCAAAACTGGCAAAGTTAAATGACCCTTGAAGATGTGAATTAATTTTCAAGGCAAAGTGGTTTGTGAATTTGATTTATCACTAATTTACAGCATTCCAAAAACACACTGCCGGTAGGGTGCTGACTTTTCGCGTCGTACAGACATGGCGCGATATAGTGAGATGAAAAGCAAAGCAAAACAATAGAATCCAAAAGGGGGAAGAGGGCTGGAGTTCGTTATTTCTTTTTTCTGCTGTCAGCATATTTTGTCACATTACATTAAAGAAGGTATAAATTAAAAAAAAAACAGGAGAAAAAGTTTTCAGAAAACAAGCTGTGTTTAGTGTCGGTACTGAGCAAGTAACCCTGTGAAATTGAATGTCTTCTCCATGTAGTGTACTGTAGGTCTGTGGAGAGCCAGCCCAGTAACTGCAGCGTATAACTCGCACTGTTCTGTTTAATAAATGAAGTTGATGTGTTGCTGCGTAATGATCCTGTCACAAAACTAGACTGAATCCCTGCTGTGCTTTAGGTGTATAAGCAGCTGAGGCGGTTCATTGTGGTGCGGTGATGGATTTAATATTAAATTCTCGGTCTGTGATACATCTCTGTCTCTCTCTGCAGTTTGCTTAGGGTTGGCTGCAGACAAGTAGCCGCAGGGAGAAGCATGTCAGGAACGCCACAGTGGGGATTGTTTTCAACTGTGTATTAATAAAGAGAACAGGAATGCAGCGGGTTTAATTAGGATAGCAAACAGAAGGCAGGGGATGTGAGTTTCTGCAAATTGGGGAGGGCTTTAAAAGAAATAAAAGAAGTCTTTGCTACGTTGTTCTTAATTTTCGTCTGTCAGGTTTATTCGCTTACACCAATGTATTTGCTTACAAACAATCTGGCATTGATCTTGTGAAATCCACTGAGGAGGCACTTGGATTCCCTTTGTTATGAACTGCGGAGAGTGTGAAACTGAGGAAAGGTTCGGTGCATTCAGAAATAAATCGTATGCTCTGTGTCCTGTGTGTATTAAGGAAGTAAAAACTCTTAAGGATTAAGTTAAATATGAACGACAGAAAGTTTGCATGAACTAGACCATGCACACTGGTATCTTAATGATATGCTCTTCTGTGTGATTGAACAACGTAATGAAAAATAATGACTGTTTTGTGAAGACTTACTCTAGGTATTTAGTTAACATAATTCTTATTTAATTAAAGAACCCATTATGGTCTGTCCGACAAGGGCATCCAAAGATTTTGTCCTTAATCGTGGTCTGCAGCATACAGTAGCTATGGGCTGCTTTAAGTAACAAGTCCCTAGACTGTTTTATTAATTTATTATTATATTTTACAAAACTTAAACCTTCACATACTTTTGCTATCTTGAAAGAGAATGCAAGAAAGTTGAAGACCTTTCCCCTGCTTCTGATTTTATTCTTATCTTTTTCTTTCTGCGTTATTTCTAAATAACGGTAGTGAATAGTAGGTTTTAATTCTTGAAAATGAAAAGGCCTTCTTTCTGTTCCTGCTTCCCTATTCTCTCCTGTAAACCTTTCTTTTTGGCGACTTTAATGACCCCCCTGTCAGCTGTCCCAGTGCAGTGCAGATAACATGTGTCACCATCATCTCACTTACAGGCTTCAGGAATGGCAAACCACAGTTAGGAACACAGTCAGCCTCTTCAAAAACACTCTGAAATGGAGAACCCTTTGATTTTTGTGTGAGCCTACTACAAATATGTTTTTCCTTTCTCAAAATGAACTCTCAAAGTTGACTTAAGTGGATGTTTGGCATGTGTCTGAGTCACAGAAGCTTCACAGCGTCCCCTGTAGACCAACTTTGCCTCAAGAGCAGAATGAGTGCTGTTGAACAATTCCTTGTTAACTTTAAAAAGGCACAGAATTCCTATATAAATAAGATGGCAGGAAGAAATAAAGAAAACACATCTTAAACTTTTGGGTAGACAGTCTTTGTTAGCTCACATGAATTTAATCCAGAACTGGCGTGTTGGCTCATGTTAAGGTCATTGCAGAAATTTGGAAAGGAAAAAAAATATGATCAAATTTGTCTATTTTTTTCCTTTTTTGCTCACCCTTCTCCTGGCTATTTTAATAAAACCATTCATAATGGTGTGGTAGAATTGTGAAATGACCATGGAAAACACTGGGAAAGATTCAAAACTTTTCCTAATTTTTAGATTCAAAAGGAGCATTTTTCCTCTGCTCCCCGTATCTGTGTCTTTTACGAGCCCTAGCCTGTACCACTTCATTCTCAGCTCTCCAACTCTGAACAGCAGTGCAAGAATTGATATGCGGGGGTCAAGGATAAACAGCATTAAGCTTTTAATTTTCAATGGTTTGGTCCACAAATTTTCAAAGGTTAACAGATTAGCTTCGCCCACAGCCCCCGCACTCTTGTTCTTATCCGCCTGGAAAAATTGCAGGGATTTAAACTGCTGGAGGAGGTCACAGTGGGAGAGAGAGAGAGACACACTCAGAGACAGGATGTGAGGATGTGTGCGAACCAAAACACCCTCCCTCACAGAAATATTGCTGGAATTATTTGTTCCTGGTAATTAAGTAACCCCAAAAAGATAAGAGAAGAACGCACACCCAGTCGCAGAGCTGCAGTCTAGAGAAGAGGGTGTTTGTCCTGAAAATTACAGAGATTACAGAGCATGCTTCCACTTGACTCTACTATTTAATTTTGTAACCCAATCACAACTCCTGAAAGGACATGAAAACAGCACAAGTGGGAGAAGGGATACAGGTCAAAGGTGAACAAAATTCCTACAAAGGTAAAAAGTGTCTTGGTTTCTTGAAGCCCACTATGCCAACAGATACAGTAAACAATGCACCAAAGGTGCCAGGTGCTTCGTGAATGTTGTCCGTTTTAGGAAACATCACACTTTAAATTAGTCCCACAGTTTTCGCGGAGAGATGGAGAATCTTCGGATTGCTTTTATTTCTGTTTCAGGTCCCACATCTGGGAGGTAATGGAAACATCAGAAATTTAACATCTTGACGTTTTCCCATGCCTTCAATGTAAATCAGTGCTTTGCTTCCCCAGTGAAAGATACAGGACTGCAGAAAGTGTTAACCTGGCTGAAAACAGAAACACAAGAAAGGCAAATTAAAAAATCACAATGTCATTTTTTTTTTGCCTTTCACCATCCGCAGAAATCCCAGAGGTCCTGTGATGTCCTGTCAGCCCACCAGCCCTAACTGTAGAGCACTGCTGCGAAAATATAGCAGGGTCTGAGGCCAAGGGTCTGTCAAAAGCAACAGATACTCACCCAGGGCCATAGTGTAACTCCCAAATGTGATCCTGTTAAAGCAACTGCCAGAACAGTACAGCCTGAAAAGGTTTTGAGCTCAGTTTCACAGTTTTTAACCCTGAAATTATTCTATTTCCAGGTTAATAAGACAAAGTTTAGAAATAAATTCCAAGCATTGGAAAGGGACAGGATCAGGTAGCTGCAAAGGCACTTTACAAACTTGTAAGATGTATTTTGTAAGCTTTTTGTTCCCCCTCCATTCATTTACATCCAGTGAAATTAATGCTTTAGCACCACTGAGACTAGACTGACGTAACAAGGCATAACCTGGTCAGAATTTAGCAAGTATTTGTTGTCTTCTACTTTTACGGATGCATCTATTTTTCTGAAATGTCTTGGAAACCACTACGACACAGAGAGCACTCCAATCACGCACATCTCCCCGTTTTTGTGTGGCAGTGTAGAAGGAAGGATCCGCACTGCCTCTTCTTAGGAGTTAAAAGAGAAGCAGAGGAATGATGTCCGGGTGAAAGAGATAGTGAGAAAAAAAGAGAGAGAGAGGGGGGGATTGAGGGTTCATATATCCTAATCCGTGTGCTGGCGGAGAGGAATCTGCCTTCCTCAGCCCCAGGATGGCCCCTGTGGGACTGCGGATGGCTGTTCGGTGGAGCTCGGCCATTTGGTATTCAGCTCACGGCGACTAAAGGGAGCTGCATTAAATTGGGATCAGGCAGATTAGAGTCTAATATACCCGCCTATTAAAGGCTGCAAATGAGAGCGATGGCTTACAAGCAGAGCCCTGACTGACTCGCTGACTCCGTGTGTCTGTATCGCCACTGAGGGCAGCAGGTTTTTTCTTTCCTTCTCCAAAGAGACAGCCCTACTGCCACAAGAGGTAAAAAAAGATGCCACGAGAATCGTTGTGGTAGGTTTTCACTTTCAGGTTCTTTTCCTCAAAACTCATTTATTCCTCTGGAATTCGTAGGGCGTGTCCTTGGTTGCACTGACTT
The DNA here is from genome assembly GCF_059453375.1 of Lepisosteus platostomus. Classification (NCBI taxonomy): domain Eukaryota; kingdom Metazoa; phylum Chordata; class Actinopteri; order Semionotiformes; family Lepisosteidae; genus Lepisosteus; species Lepisosteus platostomus. The sequence continues at coordinate 8,552,391 of NC_142635.1, read as the reverse complement.
TTTGCCTGTTCCGAGCTTACAGAAGCATCAGGTGTTATTAATGGTATGCACGGCTGTAGAGGTCACATCTTTCTGTGCTGCGGAAAAAAGGATGAAATCTCCTGTCCCCCCCCATCACCCCCCACACAGTTATAAAGTTCACATCACATCCAGTAGTTTTCATTTCTGCCTCTTTAAGTGTTTTACTTGACTTGCAGAAGGTATTTAAACAGTGCAACATACTTCTACCTGACCAGAGCGTTCTTCCACACATTCTCCAGGCTGAAATATGATGTCAGAGATGAGGTGCCCAAGACAAGGACGTTTTTCCGAGTTTAGCCCTAACTGTGAGACCTTGTGTGGAACGTGCCCCTGTCTCTCCCCCACTCTCTGACGCCCCCTCTTGTCTGTCCGCAGACACCCCCTGTTCCCCCTGCTGGCGCTGCTGTTTGAGAAGTGCGAGCAGGCCACGCAGGGCTCCGAGTGCATCACCTCGGCCAGCTTCGACGTCGACATCGAGAACTTCGTCCACCAGCAAGAGCAGGACCACAAGCCGTTCTTCAGCGAGGACCCCGAGCTCGATAACCTGGTCCGTCCTCCCACGGGCACCCGCGCAGAGCTGTCAGTGGTGCTTGGGGTGGGGGGGTTCAGGAGTATCTTCCTGCCATGTCTCGGATGTAGCGGACCCATGTGCGCGAGGATAGAAGAACACAGAGCGAGAGGAGGCCGTTCTGCTCACCCCCCCCCCCCCCCCCCCCCAGCTAGACACCCCCCCCCTCCCCCCCCCCCACACACACACACACACACACACACGCCCCCGCCTGTTAGAACTGTGCTTCCGTTTCCACTGCTGCAGAGCTGCTCAGTGAAGCCAAGTCGATGAGAAACTTCCTGATAGATCCCTGGGTGTGCTAATCCCGGCTAATGTCATCAGCTAGGCAGTCTGGCATAAAGGGGACTGTGAGGCCAGGGGTATTAATTGTTATTAAGGAGCAAACCTCGCTCTCCGACTCCGTCTCTGCCTCCCGCCTCTCCCTCTGCCTTCCTGCCTGCGTGACAGCTGGCTGTAATTAGAAATTAGGGAGGGGGGGGGGGAAAAGGTCAGCGTTCATCATTATGGGCTCGCTCGGCTGGCAAGTGGCACGCAGTCAATTAACTCTGCATCTGTGGGCTTTACGAGGCGCCGGTCACGAGCAGCCCTCACGCACCGTAATTCTTCGGCAGGACAGTTATACTACGCGCCTGGGTGCCGAAAGAGATGGCATCAGGCCCTGATTAAATGAGCTGCGGTAATTGGCAGATTTATCCCCTCCTTGGCGAAGCACTTTTCCGCCTATTCCAGTGCCCTTGAGTGCTGACTTTGAAAGCGCAGTACGGAGGGGAAAAGAAAGGGAAAAAAAACAGAAGATTCCAAAGCAGCTTATGCAACAGATTTGGGAGAATGCGTCTTAGGAATGGACAGGTAGGAGGAACTGAAAAATAATGGGGTCCAGGAGCTAACAGCTAACATGACTGTGATCAACCTGTGAAATCTAGCGACATACAGTAGGTATGGAAAAGGGACAGTGAATGTTTTATTTAAAATATCTATTGTACCTGTATGTGATACACTTGTTTTTCCATGGAGGAGTGTGAATTTATCTTTGAGATCATGTTTACAGCGCTCCAGAAAAAGGAATATTCAAAGTCGGGGAAGGTTAAGACAGCTACGATATTAGGGCTGCTTTACAGTATTGACTAGGAGGTTTACTCTTGTCTGTGACTCTCAGCAGTGCATTGTGGAAGTAATGGCAAGATGACTGACACCCTCTGTATGTGATTTCCACCGCAAAAGCAAAGAGCAGGGTGTTCAAAGAGCCTTCTGCCCTCCTCTCCAGATGGTGAAAGCAATCCAGGTGCTGCGGATTCACCTGCTGGAGCTGGAGAAGGTGAACGAGCTCTGCAAGGACTTCTGCAACCGCTACATCACCTGCCTCAAGACCAAGATGCACAGCGACAACCTGCTGAGGAACGACTTGGGAGGACCTTACTCGCCCTCGCACACTTCCCTGAACCTCCAGCAGGTCAGTTCCGCCCCCGGAGAGAGGGCGCCGTGTCGGCACCGATGTCAGCTCTGCTCCGTGCTTTCTGAAAACAAACCCCTCACAAACTGCTCTGTTTCACTGAAGAGTAAATGTAAAAAAAAAACCTGCATCATGCATCTTGGATCAGTGCTCATCAGATGAGTGCTAAGCAGCTTTTATGTGGACACAGCTGTGTTCTTCACAGACGCAGTACAGTATGTGCCCTTCCTTAGTGCGCCAGGAGAACACAATTCATACAAATGCCACACAAATACAAATACAGATTCATACAAATGAAAGCACAAGATTTATGCAACCCCTAGTCAGGAGGGAGTTCTTCTTTTGATGCAAATCTTCCATGGTCTCCGACAGAACACCAGAACTTCACACTCATAACGGTGTGAATCCACACCACTGTTTCATGTAAGCACAAGAAAAGTACCTGAGTATACCAATGAAAATAGATTCAGACATGAGAATGGAGGTCAGCTGTTCACAGCAAAGCAACAGACAAAGCAGAAAACGAAGCCAGGTTAGAGATATCCGTTCACCAGTATTCTAAACAGTTTCATTGTCTCAAGGACTTGGCTTGCTGTCTTCCTCCAGTTTGTACTGTAGCAATAAATCAGTAAAACACATACCAACTCCCTGCTCTTACCTTAGCCTCCAAACCAGCAGTACAATTATACGATGTCATAAAAAGCACACCTCCTTGCAGTTTTATGTTTTAACATATTTCGACATACAGAATTTGACTTCCACCTGGTCTTTACCAAGTCCTAGTAGTAGTTAAAACTGACCTCATGTGACACCTACTGTAAGAAACAAAAATGTTACTTTGTTAATATTAATTTTAAACCTCATCCAGCATTCAATATCTCGGTGTGGAAAAGTAAGTGCTTTACTGTGTGATTTACTAACATGTCGCACCCCCTTCAGCAACAATTACTTGAATTAAACATTTCCTGTAAGAGTTAATCAGTCTTTCACATCTGCCGGAAGGAATTTTAGCTCTGGGCTGTTTGAGGATTGTCACCTTGGGGTTCTTTAAGGCTTCTAGGAGCATCATATGGTCAGATAATGAAGAGAATTTGGTAGGACGGACACTGTTGGGTTAACTGACAAAGGTCTTGAGTTTTTTCCATTTGCAGATTGCTCTTGTTCTTACTATGGAATGATTGACTCCATGTACTGTTTGGAAATGGCTTTGTAACCCTTCCTAGATGGATTAACAGCAACAATTCTTTATCTAAGACTCTCACAGATGTCTTTTTAGCTGGGCATGATGTATGACCACATAGCTCATGCTTCAGACCAAACTGACCAATGTTTCTGATTTTATATACAGGTTGAAATCACTTCCGGATGATCAACTGATCATTGGCACATGTTTTGGTGGCCCTGTTAATTGAGCTGGCAGACCTAAGGATGCACTTACTCACACGAGGATATTGAATGCTGGCTGATACTTTTTTAACAAATGATGTTTCAAAACAGAATGTGTGTTATTTTGACAAATGAGGTTAGTTGTATCTACTGTTAAGGACTAGGTGAAAATCAAATATGTCTAAATATGTTAAACCATAAAATTGTAAAGGGGCGCACTTCCTTTTTCACCCCAATGTATGAATTCATAGCATCTGCCTATATAAATGGGTCCGAAACATCATTATACGGTATATTGTGATATACTGTATTTATGTACACAGATGCATACAGTTATATAGTTTTGTTGTTTTAACTCAGCTTGTTGTGGGAATGTTATAGTGCACGTAGGTGGCTGTGACGTTGAGACAGATTTAGATGTGGTTCTTCTGGTTGTGTTCCATCTCTTATCTGCTTTCTGACCCCAGTTCTTCACCACCCAAGCGCTTCACGCTGACCCCTAAGCCTTGATCTCAAGGTGCAGGAAGTACAGCATCACTTTTCAACCTGCCAGTCCCCAGGTCTGCTGGAGTACTGTTCGTGTACAGTACATACAGGAAGAGAGCTCAGGATTGCTAGACAGGCCGGCTCTATCTAGTGTTGCAGGTTCCCCTTTTTACAGGTTTTCAAGGTAACCAGGCACGTATGTCCAGGGCAAGACCAAACACTGGGTGAATTTGCTGATGCACACTGCAAATCAAACAGGCTGCTTGAACCCAGACACAGACTCTGCGAGGGGCAGGCCTTGTCCTCGAACGCAGTGGGACAGCACGACCGGCCCAGGTCGGTCACGTTTGTCTGATCCGTCTGCAGTTGGTTTTTTGTTTTAGGGCTGGCTAATGTTGGTTTAGAGGCTGCAAGGTCCATTTCTAAATCCTTTAAAATATATGATGCAGTGACAGAACATTAACGCAGTGATAACAGAGTACAAATAGTAGGGCTGCGAACTGAATAACCTTTTAAGGGTTACTTGCAACGTTTTTAGCAAAACTCGTTTTTAGCAAAAAGTGGGTTCTCATCGGTGATTATTACAGGACGTTTATTAATGTATACATCTGCATTCAGAAACTTTGATTGTTTTGCATTTAGAAAGTGTGGATTGCAGCTGCTGAGCTGAAGTGTTACCCCGAGACTGCTCAGCGTAAAAAAAAGCCAGGAATAAATCCTTATATCATCAGGGTAACTGCAGCTGATCGTGAAAATGATGACTTACGTGAAAATGATCTTCAGCCATTTGGAGGCTGCATGTTGACAGCTAAGAAACAAAATCGCCATCTTCTGTGGGCCACTGAATATCCAAAGTGGAAAAGTGGAGGCAGAGAGCAGTGGAGTGTTTGTTTTTTTTGTCACAGATGAAGGCCATGACAGACCTGAAGGAACGCAACTTGCTTGCAGACATAATTGTGAGTGTTACTGACTGCTGTTTTATTTGTGTCGCCGATGTGGTGGTGGAATTGTAATAAGAATTTCTTTGGAATGAATATTTTCTTTTTAATCACTATTTTTGCGCACATTGATGGCAGATGTACTGCTGAGCGATGCGTCCCAGAGCTAGCAGGTTTTTTAGTTTTTTTTTCTGTTCTTGAAAGCCGCTCCAGAGGTGTCACTTCTCAATGCAAGGCCGGACAACGCAAGACCGCGTAGTTCTAGGCCTACAATGGCACGACTTCAAGAAAACAATGTCAAGAGATTTCCATGCTCAGCTTTTACTCCTGATCTGATTGGTCTGTGGGACCAGGTGCCTTCGACTGGGGGCAGTCTTCTCTGAGCTGCCTGCAGGTGGACAGGAGGAGTGGCAGAATATCCCACAGCAATCTGGCGTGAGGCTGATCAGGTCTGTGCGTCAGTGCTGCTGGTATTGTGTTAACGCTCACTGAGGTCACACACATTGCCAGCAGCATAATGTGTGCGTTCTGACAGAAAGTCACGTTTCACCCTGAAAACCTCAGAATGCCCTGAGATGTTCATCTGAGTTCCTGTGATTTCACTGTCTGTTTTTGAGATATTTCAGTCCATTAGACCCAAGCTGTTTTCTGTTGTCATCGGTGCAGAAGGGTAGAGCCAGGGTGTGAAAGTGGGAAAAGTGAGAAAAACAAATTGGGAGAAAGAACAGAGCAATTAAAGTATTTGTGACAGACAAGAGACCAACAGCCAGATAGATAATTTGCCTCCAAGGAGACGGAGAGGAGGGATGGAAGGGGAAAGGGAGAGGGAGAGACGCTGATGAGTCTCGATGCCCCGACAAATTGAGATACACATTTTATTTTTAATCTGTAATTTTCCAGAAAATAACGAGGAGGAAGTTAATGAGATGGAAATCCAGCCTGCCGCCGGCCTGCTTGCCCGCCGCAAGATTTCTTTTTTTTAATCTTTCTTAAGGCCGAGATAATTAGAATGCGAAGCGATAATGAGGATTGAGCTAATTGTTGAAACGTATGGATCGCTTAAAAAGTGAAATGGGGGGCAAAAACTTACTTGGGTTTTTTTTTCCTGAGTGGTCAATTTTTTTTTATTTCCCTGGGCGATTTGCTTCTTTTCTGATCCCCCTGTATTTATATATAGCTGCTTGAGACAGCAGTGTGGCATCTCAATATGTGTCCCCGAATAGCTACTATTATATGTTTGAGGTAACGTGATACAGAAGAGGCTTTTCTCTGCTTTCCATTACCGTGCAGGTCAAGCCTATCCCTTCATCCACCCTGCTGCAGTAAAGCCACTTACTCCTGGCAAGGGTCACACTACGCTGGAGCCTGTCCAAGCACGGGGCACAAGGCAGGACCAGCCATCACACGCACATGGGGACGATATAAAGATACAGTTTTACATGCCTAGCATGTCTTCAGGCAGTGGGAGGAGGCTTAAGTATCCAGAATAACAGAAAAAGTGGACCTGTGGAGAACATACAGACTCCACAAGGAAGGCATGGCAACAGGGATCTGAACTCAGCTACATTGCTGCTGCAGCTCCAGTCAGCATGGCCCCTTGAACTGTTATTATCGGTGCTATTCCAGTTTTTATTTTCACTGTAATAAAAACGAATAAGGAAACTCAAAAGGCAAATGGCTTGTTCCCGTTCCCTGAGCTTTTCATCTGAACCACATGTTTCTATAGAATACAAATGCATTTGATCACAAAATATCCGGGCCTCCTCTACTAAGGAAGAAAACCCCCCTTTTGTGGAAATGGAATGGAATCTAATAGAGCATCCACAGACGAGCAGTCGGCGAAGTGGAGCCCACAGCGAGTGCTTCCGAAAGGGGGGAGGGGTTTCATAAACATTTGTGTGCCATCTTTTGACACTGTCATCTGGGTTTTCTCAAGGGCTGTCTGAAAAAGGGGATCTGAGCCCTCTAGTGGGCTTCTCTCAGAGTTTCGGGTGAAAAGGCTAATGACTGCCAGGGCCGAGTGGCTGAGGAGGCGGGCTGTCGTAAACAGCTTGCGACCCCAAATGGCTGGGTAGGATTAGTGCCCCATGCTGGAGGATTGCAATTCAGTTTTTCAAGGTCCTTCAATCTTCTGAAACGCTGTCATGTCTGAGTCACTGAATGTAGTCCGGCTTTTTAACAGCAGGCAGTCTGTAATACTGCTGAAGCATCTCTTCAAAAATACTGAATCAGGGAGGCCTGGGGAGCATTCCTCGTGTTGAGCTGTGATTTGGAGTGAGGTTGTTATTTATTGGCCACTCAGGTTTCATTTTCTGTTTTTCCCCTGCATTTGTTTCATTGTAGGTCTCCAGGTGCTGGGTGTGGGCTTCCCTGCTATTTCAGCTGGGTGTTACAAATTTCTCAATTAATTTTTATTAAAGCGAATGTATCATCACCTTAGGTAACCATGTGTTGGGCTGAAACAAGGAGCTCAAGGACAGATATAAACCCAGTCAGTCGAGTGAAAGACCCTTTGAAGTCAGAAACACATATTGAAGATTTCAGTGTTGAGTGACTCTCTGCTTTAAAGCTGACTTCGGACTAATTAAATGAACCACTAAAAGAGGCAAAGGCACAGTTATGGCCAGCACAGTATCTCACTAGCCACAGTAATGGTTATAAACCTTTTGGCTTGTTTTCTGCTCTCGGATACTAAAATGGGTTTTGAGGATGACGCCTCATTCGCAGTTTCTCTCTTCCTCTCTCCCATATCCCAACTCCTCGTAGGACCTGCTGCAGAACTCCGCCCCTTCCATGACAACGGTCTCCAGCTCCGTCAATCCCTCGGGGATTGTGGTCCCAGCCAGCGCTCTGCAGCAGGGCAATGTCGCCATGACAACCATCAACTCACAAGTCGTATCAGGTGGGGGCCTGTCCCACAGGCAACAGGACTTAAGTTGCCTGTCTGCCTGTTGTTCTCAAGGGAATGCAGAGGAGCTCTCTAAAAGACATAGATGAGTTCTAAACTATTTAAATATTCCCCCAATGGCCTCATAAATGATGCAAGCCGTTTATGTTAGCTACACTGTTGCCTGTTGCTCCCAGGAATATGGCTGTTCAAACCAGATCTGTTCCACATTTGACCACCAAGGTGCTAAAACAACATTTCCTCGTGGAATCGTTTTCAGATGTCTGGAGCAAGTACTATCGAACAAGCTCAAATCAATGTGCTAAACCATTAACTGAAAGGTACAGTATATAGGGATATGCAATAACAAACTGCCACTGTCAATACATGAGTAACTGCACAGCTTCTGTGGACCTAGAGATAAATAATCCTTACGGCACCTCCAGTCTCAAATAATTGAGTTACCACAGGCTTCGCACATTTGAGGACATCACATTCTATTGACAGAACTTTTTGTGAAACAAGCGAAAACCAGTAAAGGAGCCGCTAATTTCCCGTTTTATTCAGAAAAAGCCTGAGGAGTAAATAACCGCCATAGATGCGGTTTGGAAATTCCGCGAGTGTCGCAGGATTTCGGGTGGCCCTATTAATCCTGCCTTCCTTCGCAAAGCGCATTCATTCCCGAAACCCGTTTCTCAGCTCGTAGCCCGGGCTGGGTAATGTACCGCTCGAGACAAGGTCAGCCTTCACAGAAACCACCTTCTACACTATTCATATCCCTGGACGGCATTGCACATTTCAGTATGGCAGTGTTGCGCCCAGTTGTTTGTTTGTTTTTTCTCCTCTGGCTCTGTACGTTCTCCTTTCTGACTCTGCCTTCCGTTACTGCTTTGTTTCTTTCAGGGGGGACCTTGTACCAGCCAGTGACCATGGTGACGTCACAAGGGCAGGTGCTCACCCAGGCTCTTCCCCAGGGAACCATCCAAATCCAGAATGCGCAGGTGAGAGGAAGATGAACCTCGCTGGGGAGGGCGGGAATCTTCAAGCCAGCTGCTCCCAGTGTCTGGCGCACCGGGCCAACGCTGTGGAGACCATGACGCCCAAGGCCAGCTGTTTTAAAGAACAAGCCCGTGAAGTTTCACAGCCCCTCAAGTTAGTGCGTTCTGGGAAACAATTGGAAAGGTGCCTTCTGAGCTCCTCCCTTCAAGGAAATTCAAAGGGCTGCGAATTCACCTGCTAGGAAGGAGAAAAAAAAAGACCCAATAGAAAGTAAAACAAAAGTAAAACTCTTTACTGTGATCCACCATAGTGAAAGCAGAGTAAAATGCCGTAAAGCATGGTGAAATCATAGTAAAAGACTGGTGAAGCACAGGAATAATGCATGCTGTAAAAGCTATCTTTCAAACACGATGCCAACAACAGGGAAGCAAAGTAAACTCAGTGTTCAGGGGTTGAAAAACCTGAAAACAACTGCCTAGATATCATGCTGGCCCCTGGGGTTAAACGTTCGGAAGGGAAGACGTAATCACATTTGAAGCCTTCGCTGGGGAAGACGTCCAGCGAGGAGGGGCGCCGGCGCAGAAAGGTTGACCACTTCAACCTACAATTTCAGGGCGGAAAGCAGGGGAGGGGGGGGGGAGGGACGCTGTATTAAGCAATCAGCACAGCTGGCAGGTGATCCTGCGTTTGACAGACAGCACTGAGCCCTGCGAGTACCCCGGGACCCAGCCAAGGCTGCGGAATACAAGCGGGCTGGGAATAGGGGCTGTGCCCGCGGCCCTGTCCCTGACAAGGGCCTGGTAATGATACCCCTGCTTCACGCTGCCAATTAGCTCAGCCTGCTTCCTGGAACGCTCAATCCCCGCGTTGGGGCGCGGGGAGCAGCATCCACATGACTCGCAGCTGCCATGGTGACGAGGACTTAGTTTTTTATTATTTATTTTCGGCTCAGCGGGGAGCTCTTTTTTAAGACGCCTGTTTGTTCTCCGAATTGAATTAATTTGCGTTGATTTATTTATTTATTTCCCTGTGCGGTGCACTCATGCACTAACTGCAGACGTTTGGTTGTGGCTGCTGAGCTTATTTTGTTTTTTCAAAGGTTTTCTTTCTATTTTTTTTCTTCATTCATCCGAGGCGCAGTAAGATTCTTATACGTGTGTTTACATAAAGATGATATAAAGAGCCTCTGCGAGGCAAATAGTATTCGTGAACAGGACTATCTGTAAAGCTGTCTCTGTATTTATGCATGTGGTGATTGATTCGATGGTGTTGGAGATATTTTGACTATTTGACCGTTCGTGACTGACTGGGGCACACTGGAGTGACTATGCCTGTTGCATAAGTACTAAATAACTGACCAGACCCAGGTGATTTAACATGTTCAACAAGCATGTTGAAATCCACAGATAGGAACCAAAATGCCAATAATCACTTATCAAGACAACAACACCTCAGTGCCATCCCTGTGCTGGAGGCTACATCAGCATACTCTACTGTTTCTCACTGTCTGGGGTGACCACAGCCAGAAATATCTAACCGTGACATCATTGACACTGTCCATCAATGATTAGCTCATCAGACTAGGTCTCAGACCGACACTCGAAGCCTTTCACACTGTGGCCAGTGCACATTGGGACAAGGCAGCCGAACAGCTGATCAGTAATCAGTTGTAGGCTTGATGACCACACAGGGGTCCAGTACTAACAAGTGTTGATTGATGCAACAGAATAAGGTCGTGTGAGCCTCAACACTGGTGGACACAGGAAGCAGTGGAGTCAACTCTTTAGCGATGTCCTGGGTGTTTGTGTAGACCACACTGATGGACATCAGCGTACCGCAGATATGCATTATTGTATGCTAATTGTCGTATTGGAGAGATCAGTTGATGGGGCACTAGTGTGATGGTCTGGGCGGGAGTATCTAGTCTCTCCAGCACTCCTCTAGTAGTGTCCGATGGCGACTTGCCTAGAAAGCACCGCTGCGGTCCTGGGACCTCACCTGCTGCCCTTCCTGTGGGCTCATCCTGACATGTCCACTTCCCCGCAGGACAGTGCATGTCCTCATTGTGCTCACCGGACAGGGGCTTCCTCACAAGATTAGGATGTGATTTAAGCCCCATTGAACGGAATGAGCTAGAATGAGACGTGTCATCATCGATTGCCGAAAGAGCCACGAGCAGGGGTCTGCGCATGTCCAGGCTCAATGGCAGCTTGTATTGCTTCAGGCACTGGCCACACGCTCTGCTTAGCCTGGGCCTTTCACAGCAGAGCCCCTGTTAATCTGCCCTGTTGGCGACACTTTTTTATTGGCATAAAGCATTTACCTGGGTTATCTCTGCTCCATAAAATGTCAGGGCAGCTGCTACAGGAAACCTTTTCTTTCTTTTTCTTCAGAACCTTGTTATTTTGCAGTTGTCATTAATGTCTCTTTGGTGCTTAATGTGCAGTATATTCAGCTATAAAGGAAATACCCATAATGTGCATGCTTCTCAGATATACCAGAATGTTCCAGGTGAATTGTCCTTTTCTTTAAACATTTACTATAAACATAAAGTTTCTATAAACATTAAGGCCTGAGATTCCAGTAAGACCCTTGTGCCAAATACATACAAATATTGTCTTGGCGGCTTTGATACACACGCACACAAATTAAATTCCACTGTGAATTACATATTTTATCAAACATCATAGGTGCTTTTTAAGAAATGCGTGCATGCAGTATTTTAATTCAATATTCTGCCCACAAAAAAACAAACAAAAAAAAAACAGTTGTCTCTACACACTGTGACACTACACACCTCTGTTCTGTATATTTCAGGGCATGAACTGGCAGTCTTGTGAAAACCCTAGTCAGTTATGCTAAAGGCTTTGAAAAGAATTTTACGGGATCTTATAGGATCTCTGTAATTGGCAAAGCATTGGGGCAGGTTTGATCGACCTGTCCCCTGCTGGGATAATCCATCTCTGGATTTTATTACTGCAGTGCTGCAGAATCCCTCTGGATAGCAACCTGCATCTACCTTTGAAGACCCAGTGAAAAGGTGGTAAAAATAGGCTCTTCACAAATTCCTGGGGAATACTCCGGGACCTTATAATGCTCAAAGAAAAACAAGCTAGCTTATCCCAGCAGGGTTTGTACACTGCTCGTAAAATCAGTCCTTTATTTTCCTCGTTAAAATAGATCAGTCTGAACGTCTGGAAACGGAAATAGATTAAAACCACGCATTTGAAAACTGCTAGCTAACCTTTGATCTGACACAGAGTTGATCAAAATGTAAATCCTGTGCCAAAAACCTGCTCTGAAAACCTCCCCCCCCAAAAAAAAAGCCCAGCAGCACCGTGACGAATCCGAATGTATACATACCGTAGTAAAGACCGGAAGGGTTTGGAGCCGTTTGTGCTATTCTTAGGCAGCCACAGCAAACAAACTTGGATTCACGGGGAAAAAAAGAGAAGTTGTTATTGCTTGAAACTGGCAGTACGCCATGCAGTTTGTTTCTTTTGTAGGTGTTCCAAAACCGTAGAGTTGATCTTGTTTTTATTTTTGAAGCTCTTGCAGCAGTGGGAAAGGTGTGTTGCTATGGCGATAGAAGGCCGCGTTGCCCGAGAAATGAAAAGCCGCCTCATTTTTGTGCTGGAAGGTCCTTGTCGCCATGGCAATGCTGACTTACCCCCCCCCCCCATCCACCCACCCCCCTTGTCGTGTCCCCCTCCAAGGTGAACCTGGACCTTTCGTCCCTCCTGGACAACGACGATAAGAAGTCGAAGAACAAGCGAGGGGTCCTTCCGAAGCACGCCACCAACATCATGCGGTCATGGCTCTTTCAGCACCTCATGGTGAGGGCGGGCAGGGGGCTGGGGGAGCGGGAGTTTGAGAGAGTCCTTCCCCGGGTTGGTGGAGTCTGAGGGGGAGAAGCAACGGCAGGCGATTAGACAGCAAAAAGTGCCCCGATGTTGTTCACAAGCTTCTTAAGTGAACGCCCATGTGCTGTAAGAACAACAGAGAGCTTACAAACAGGAGCAGGCCGTTCAGCTCGCCTGACCCATGAGGTGGGTAGTGGCTGGTTGATCTGAGGATCTCAAGCAGCCTTTTTTCTTTGAAAGAAACCGGGGTATTGCCTTTGACGGCGTGGCTGAAGGGCTTGTTTCAGTCTCCCACAACCCCCTCGTTTCAAGAGTGCCCGTTTCCACGTCTCTTCCAGTTCACGGCACAGTTGGCGCGTGTTACAGGAGGATAATGTAAGTGATATAAATGGCACGAAAGAAGTACTACAGTACAGTATGTAGTTTTGTAACTGTTTTTCTTTTCTTTAGCTATTGAAGAAAAGCTTGGTGTTTAGTTTACTGTTGAATTTATTCACTATTATGTTAAACCTTTTAATGTTAGAGTCAGCATGGCTAAAGAGTTTAAGGTATTTTTATGTAGCCCTTTCCTGTGCTTAATAAAAGAAAACATACATAGTCTACTACAAACATATGCTTTTTGGACCTTTTAAAGGTCATTTTTAATTTTTATTTATTTTTTTATAACTTCTAACATGTGTTTGGGCTGTTTTCTCCCCTGTGGAGAAACTGGGCGGATTGCCCATCTCATTCATTTACTGTGATGTGGGAAATATGCCCTCACAGGGCATGCAAAGTCCTTTTGCTTTTTGGTTCTCACAACAGCACAACTGGGAGAGAGAAATATCCCAGCCATCCATTTCCTTACCACTTTATCCCATGCTGGTGAGCCTATCCTGGCAAGCACCAACCCGGAACACCACTGCAGGGCAGGGCACACACAGACACCGACACAGACACGCATGTCAGGGCCATTCTCCCCAGAAGCCAATTACCCTACCGGTATGTTTTTGGACTGTGGGAGGAAACTGGAGCACAGGGAGGAAAGAAACTCACGTGAACAGGGGGAGAACATGCAAACTCCACGCAGGCAGTAGTCTGGAGTTGAACCCAGGGCCCCAGCACTACGAGGCAGCAATGCTGACTGAAGTGCATCGGTGCCGGCCAAGAATAATATTGCAAACAGTATAGTGGGAAATGTCCAATGGAAATGAGGGAGAATTTAGGAAGACTAACTTTTGGTTTCTTCCCAAAAAGATGGAGAAGATGAACCAATGTTACTTGGGAGGTTCACTGAGCGAACAAGCAGCAGATTTATTCCTCTTTCATCCCTCTGCAGCACCCTTACCCCACAGAGGACGAGAAGCGACAGATCGCAGCACAAACCAATCTAACCTTACTGCAGGTCAACAACTGGTAAGTAAATCGGTTTCGTATGATTTTAAATACCAGTAAACACTGGTTGAGTTGCTCCGTTTGTGGCAGTATATAAAGATATTTTAATTGCATGCCAGGTACCTGGTAGTCTTATCAAAGACCAGACTCCTGGTCAGTGCTGGGATGAGAGACCTTCAGGGAAAACCGGGTTGTCGCGGTCGGCATTGGCAGGCCAGTGGATGGTGCTATTCCATCTGGACCACAGTTTCCAAAAATCAGCTACCCCAGTATGGTCACTGTGCACACTGAACTGTAGGAGGCGCCACCCCTCTGAGTAATTAAACCAGTGTCCTGACTCTTCTCTTCAGTCGCCCTAAATAGAACATTTTAGCAGATTTAAATCTGGTGGATTTGCACTTGTAAATTCATTTGCAGTGAAAAGTGAACTAGGCTTAAGACCAACCTGAGTTTCTGGGTGGTGTAGCAGCCCCCAGTTTATAATTTTATTACTGGGCTTTCCAAATTCTAGCACTATGTGTTTGGATGGATGTAAAGTCTGAGAGACCTATGGAAGTTTCCTTGGTGAAGACACATAGAGTCCAAGACACATTTTTGGCAGGGCTAGGCTGCAAGAATCACAATGTATTGCAATGTATTACAGCAGCTAGAATAAGGCAAATCCAAAAACATCAATCCTAAAACAAGCATTTCTACCACTATTACAATTATATGTTTCCTAAAATAGTACATACATGTAGTTTTATTATGTGTGAATATTGAATAGATTAATATTTGGTGAGTTCTGGATAAAAGTGTATGGCCATGCTGGTATTGTAATGTTGATTGTACTGTTGATGTTTGTTCTTATTTAGTTATTAGTCTGTGTAGATGTTAATCACATAAGAAGGTTGAAAAACCTCTTTGTAAGCACGCCAGTGGCACAAATGGAAAGGTTTTCACAGCTTAAAAAAATTATAGTACCTCACAACACTATAAATGGCAGTTCAAGTAGCTGTGTTGGCACAGTTGAACTTTTCTGTTTCCATTCAGAGACTTTGGGCTCCATCTGCTGGTGACTTAAATTTCTGACCATTATTGTCTCCTTGCTTACTGCTCATACACTTTCTTAAACTACAATAATCCAGTCACTGGCTTTAATCAAGGTAGTGATTACTGTAAGCAGAGGAAGTCAAGTGACCTCTGTTGGCTCCCCAGAGGTCATGTGACCTTTGCACGTGCCGCGTCCCAGAGGTCGCGTGACCTCTGTTGTGTCAATAAAAATGAAAAAACAATCCTTCAAATGCTGAGTCTTAAAAAAATTAAACACCACACAAAACACTGCAGATGTAGGGCACTAGCCTCTGCACTGAGGCAGTCAGGAAGACCACTGATTCACTGGCACTTGGAGAATCAGTCAGAAACAGCAAACCCAGCACGATACCCAGTACAGAGAAGTGATTCCCGAGCATTTCCAAAACCATCACTTTTAGCTTCTGAGACGGACTCCTGACTGTCTTTTTAAGGGGAATCGGGGACAAAATTTCTCCAACAAGACTAACAGAGGCAAAAAAAAACAAAACAGGCTTCCAGCTGGTGAGCTTGAGAGGCGTGAAAGAAGCCGCACGAAGAGAGCGCCCCTGTCTGTTCTGTGGGTGTCCTGTCGAGCCCATCCCATGTCCTCTGTGCCGGCAGGTTCATCAACGCCCGGAGACGGATCCTGCAGCCCATGCTGGACGCCAGCAACCCGGACCCGGCTCCCAAGGCCAAGAAGATGAAGTCCCAGCACAGGCCCACGCAGCGCTTCTGGCCGGACTCCATCGTGGCCGGGGTCCTCCAGCCACACGGGGCGCACTCCGCCAACAGCACCGATGGTAAAGGACGCGGCGGGGCCTGAGCAGTCCTGTGGGTTTTTCCCATGGTCCTGTGCGAGCTTCCCACATGATCCCCATGCATTCCCACGGCCTGACTCCAGTTATTGCACCTCGTACGGTTCCCTTTCATGCTTTAGAGTAAGACGAGAAAGTAAGCATTCAGTATTCAATTTAGTATACAATATTTAGTTTCTATACTATTTAGTATTATTCATTTCGTTCGTACAATATTTAATAACACACAGACAGACACACTCACACCAGGGCTAGTCCTTCCATAAGAAAATGTGTGTCTTTGGACCTTGGGAGGAAACCAGAGCACCCAGAGGAAACCCACACGAACCCAGGGAGAACATGCAGACTCCACACAGACAGCACCCCAGGGCCAGGACTGAGACAGGGGCCCCAGAGCTGCAGGGCATCAGTGCTGACCCTTGAGCCACCATGCTGCCCTAAACCCTTGTCTATAACAGCTAAACCTGTGTGTTCTTTTCTTCTAGATTTCAGTGCAGCTCATGTGTTTTTCTGTGCCCCAGGCTCCCTGGCCATGGACAGCCTGCAGCCCCTGTCCTCGGACTCGGCCACGCTGGCCATGCAGCAGGCCATGCTGGGGGGTGGCGGGGAGGACTCCCTGGACGGCACGGAAGAGGAGGAGGAGGAGGAGGAGGAGGAGGAGGAGGAGGAAGAGGAGGAGATGGAGGAGGAGGAAGGGGAGGGAGGCAGGCAGCTGCACACCACCAGCGTGGGAGACCTGGGCTTGGAGCACAGCGAGGCCCTGGAGTGAAGCACCCCTCCGCACATCCCCGCGGCCCTACCCGCGGCCACAGCACTCTCGTCTCACTGGGCAAACCGCACCGGGCCAGTGGCCAGCCTCGGGACTGGCGCAGCTTCTCAGCAACACAAAAAAAGAAACTACGCAAACCTGAGACTCACATTTGCAAGTGTAAAGGGATGCATGTCTGGAATGCTAATCATTTTCTGTACGCCCCCCCACGAAAGACTTACCGTGTGTTGATATGCCCTCTGTGATGATGGTAACACGTAGATGAACATAAACATCTTTTCAGTTTAACAGCCATTATGGCAGAAAGAAATTCCATATTCCGATTAAACATAACCTTCATTATAGATATTGAACCCTAAAATCATGTTTTTTTATGAATTTACCACATATATGAGCCACTGTTTACATTTTTCCAAATAGATATACTGTAGATAAACCTGTTTTTTTTTTAAATATATATGTCGGTTCTCTGGATCATAATGTCAAGATTAATTCATTAATCTCAGGTTAACTTCTGAGCTTGGGTATTAATCCTTCGAGGGCATTTCAGACACATGGATGCACACATTGCACAAATCCCAGGGGCTGTTATGCTCACGGCACGACTGATCACCGTTTTAGCGTTATCCTCAACGAAATTCAAATGCATAACGAAAAAGAAAAAAAAAACATGCCCCTTTGAGCTTCTGGTTCGGGTTAGGGTTTGGTCTTCAAGAGGCATAATCTCCACGGATATTCTCACACTGCTTTTATTTTTTATGAAGAATCATGGAGGCCAAGGCCCTTTTTTTAAAAAAAACCTCATGGATTGGGAAACAAAATATTCTTCAAACAAATCACACATCACTAGAAAACCCATAGAAGCCACTAGGAGTGCGGGCTGCTTTTCTGCTGGTGTCCTGCGAATCGTCGAGTAAATCTCAAGTCAAGAAGCCACGCAGATCAAGTGAACCCAAGAGCAAGATTTTTTTTTTTTTTTTAAGTTATTTTTCCCCTTTCTTACCCTCGCCCCTGAACAACCTTCTTCTCCTGTTTCAAGCTCTTCATCAGCTTGTTTTTAAAAAGTGAATACGGCACAAGAAGCTTTTGGTCTGCACTTTTGTCTGCAGCGGTGAACAAGAAACAGACAATGAAAACACAGCGCTACTGCTTCCTCCTGCAGAACAAGGACATCCAAATTTGCTGGATAACATTTAAAAAGATTTAAATAGGATTTTTTTTTTAAAAAGGGATTGTATTGACGGACGTGCAGTACTGTAACAAGGGATGTGAAAACTGACAAATCTGAACCGAAAGTCACAGACATTGAAATGTTTCTCCTTGTTCACACTGAGGATTTACAAACTGTGAAGGACATTTTTGCCTTTTTTTGTGCAACACGAACAAATATTGTGTTTTTCTTTTATAAAAAAAAATATTCTCCGTTCTTGAATGTTCATGGAACTGTTCATTGTGAAGTCTGTTTCTCATTACTGTTTTATTTATCTTTTCGCTTGCTCTCCCTTTCTTCTGTCAGGTCGAAAAATGGAGAAACTCCATTTTTATTTTGTTTGTACACATTGCTGACATAATCTATGGTGTTTCAATAGAATGTTTTTAATAATTAAAAACAAAGTTGGACCTATTAGTTTAAAGTTTTTTTTCTCAAGTTACCTAAACAGACTATACTTTACCAAATGACAAATGTCTGATGTTGTGCTCCATGGCTAGTTTGCTTTATGTGCTTCAGACCAAGAAATAAATTGCCATCTCCTACTGCCCTTAAAGGACTGAGTAAATGTACAAGCAAAGCACTGTGTATTATTCATACATAACATAATACAGATAGAAGAGTGAAGAATGATTTAATGTGGCTACACATGCAACCCCTCAGTAGCACAGGACCCTGCTTAAAATGTCTTTAATACTCAAGCTTGTCCTGCTTTCTGTTCTATTGCTGTATGACCTGCTGGCAGCCTGAGTTAAGGAGAACACGGTTGTGCAGGCACAACAACGCAGTTTAATGGCAGCAAAATATCTGCAGCTTCATTAAGGATGGAAACTTCCTAGATCTATTTAAACTAGACTGTTACTGAGCACTGCCCGCACTGTGGACCAGATGCTGTGATATTTAATAATGCTGTTGAAATAAAATAAAAAAACACAAGAAGAGGTCATTTTGCATTTCAGGGCTTCTTCTGGCTCCTAGAAGCTTGTTGAGTCCTCAACTTCATCTAGCCAGCTCTTGGATAATCCATACAGGTCAAGGGTCACAATGCATGTCTTTAATCATGTAGATCTTTAGTACAGTATCCATGATCTGCAGTGTTTTTACTCCATTACAAGCAAATAGTGAAACAAAAGACAAATTCGTAAACCGCTATAGTATAGGAACTTAACCTCTACAACAAGGATTAACAGTACTGCTGTGGTGTAATGTGACTCTCCAGTGATGGGTATTGTTTTTTGGGGGGACTACCTGTTGTTGCACATTGGCAGTTTAAAGAACATTTGATAAAAGGCAAGATATAAACATCAAGGTGACAGCAGGTGATGTGAGGCGATGCTCATAGCTCATTTCAGGTTGAACCACACACAGCTGGAAGTTCTTGTGCTCACTTTACCAGTAAAAAAAGCAAGTCGAGGAACGAAGTTCACTTTATTTTTTGTTTAGCCAGACTGGCTAGGTGCGGCCTTTAATTTAAAGAGATATGGATGTGTAAAACAACCGTAAAGCCACTAAATGAAGGCAGTGCAGAGCGTGTTCAAACATGTTCAGCCTGTCCTGAATAGAAATAAATAAGTTTCATTCAGAAACATTTACGTGAGATGAGATCATATTGTTCACAGTGCCTGGTGACATAGCTAGGCACGTAGAACTTTCTAAAAGAAAAACTTGACACGTTATGATTCAGAGAGCACAAGGCCCGTGTCAAAGGGTTTTACCTCACTGCGTTTACTGTTCATTTTCTAGATGTTAAAATAATGAAATGGCAGGGCTTCTTCATACTAAACTGTGTTCAAGGAGTCAAGTAGCAATCCCAGTACTCAGGACACCATGGAATCAAAGAATCACTTTTGACATCTTATCAGGAAGAGCCACTGTCTAAGCAGTGGGTTTCCCCTGCATGCTCATGGGAATCTGAGCGGTGATATTCTCACATTTCTCTATCTGCTCCTGCACCCGTTTTCAGTCCTGGGACACAGTCCTGGGACACAGTCCGTGTGCATGACTTTTTCCAAGCAAGCTGCTCCAGCCCGGCCTCCTTGGATCTCTGGAGATACAGCAGCCTCCTCGCCGGAGTGGCTGAGCTGCCCCCCCTTCTTCCTCAGCCTGTCCTGGTCACGCCCGGCCTCCACCCTCGGTCCTGCCGCCGGCACCCACCCCTTCCCCGTTCACCCGTTCCTGGGAATGAGAAAGAAAATGAGGAGAGGCAGGTCCCCCCGCTGCTACCTTCTTCCTGCTGACCTCCGTCTCCCTGTCCAGCCACACTAGTTTGCTCTCCGCTCCGCCGGCAGCTGAATCCGCCGTAAGTCCCACTTCTCTTTTCCCCTTCGCTGCCGGGCGTCCTCTCCGCTAGCCGTAGACCCCAGCGACGTCTCGTCTGGCCTCGTTCCCTCCCGCGCGTCCATCCTCTGTCCACAGGAGCCCACTCGGCTGCTGAAGGGTGCGCTGTGCCCAGGTGGACCCCAGCTCCGTCTGCGCTGAGTCTGGGCTCTTCTCTCACACTCCTCACCACCTCAGGGGCTTTCTCAACACACGCACTGACCCCTGCTGGGATATGCGCGTCATTCCTCCATCTGCGCCCTCACTTAGCTTCTTGGCCTATTCTTCATCTGTAACATCTCGACAGCACCACCACCATCTTCGCGTTTCTAGAATGGCGTTTCTAGAATGGTAAACCTCTCACTTTACACGGGCCCTGGTCCTTCCACCCTCTTGAGTGGAAAATCGCTTGCAGGTCCAGTATGTCAGAGTCCTCTGCAGTGTTTTACACACTTTACCCTTTCAGCACTGCAGACTCTGTCCTTATCCACTCAGGCATACATCTGCAGTGCACATTCAAATAGGAGCTCTTTAAATCTCTGCCTATGAAAACTTTTTCCAGATATCTCACCTGAACTTTCATGCAGATCACTGTTCTCCAGTGCAGTCCTAGTCCTGGAGGACCACAAACTGACTGGTTTTAATTCTAGCTGAGCTCAAGCACCTATTTGAACACTCAATTGAACTAATACGTTGCCTGAATTGGAATATTTGCATTTCTTTTTCGGGGATTTTATATCGCTCGTGAAATTCAGCTGTTAAGAGGCAGACTTCAACATGTTTTAGAGCTGAAAACCAATCAAACAGTTCAAATCAGTCCTATTATTGAGGTCAGCTTGGGGTTTGGATCAGGAACTGAGAGCTTGTCTCGAACAGAAACCAGAAGGTCACCTCCAGGACCAGGACTGGGCACTACATGCTTTCCACAAGTCAGTCTCTGCAAACAGTCCTCCAGCACCAAACTCGAAAAAAAAAAAAACTCGAAATAAATAAATTAATAGATTATGTGATTTTTTAAAATATATTTATTATAGATTAATGTGATTATCTCTTGTTATGGATTCATTGTATTGCTGCCTCAGTCCTTGCACGTTTGATATATTCACTTAGCAAAATAATGTTGGATTGGTTAAAAATGATATTTTTGGCATAAGAAATATCTGCACCACTAGTAATGATTGAATGTATTAATATATTTTAAAGTTTTAATATGAATATTTAAGAGCGATATTTGTACAATATTGTTTTAGAATATTCAGTATGTTCATTTAATTTTTTTCCATTTTTGCTGTCTGTTTTCTTTGGCAAGATACCCAGTTCAGACAAAAATGAAGGACATTTTAAAAAGATGTGATTAAAACAAGACGGTCATCAAAGAGACCACTTCTTGGCGTCGACGCCCCACAAATCACAATTACAGATGCAGCTTAACCTCTGTGGCTTTCTTCAGTTTTTAACATTGCAGAATAGGCTCATGAAACTGTTACGAGCAGCCCATCTTCCTCTCTGATCTTCACCTCCTCAAGTCTCATTAAAGCTTCCTGTGCCCCTTCACAGGGATCTGTACTCTTTCATGCTCTGTACTACTGTACTTATTAAGCTTCACTGCACAATTCAACAACAGACTCTGACATGTCCATGGAACCTCAAGAGTCTTTGTATATGCGCCGTCATTAACACAATCAGCATTAATCATTCATGTCTTTTCGTGTGCTGAGCTCTTCCTCGTCACCTTTTTTGCAAGCAGTGCTAAAGAAATTCTGCACCGCAGTGGAATTTTCAAAGTCAGGGCTATCCAAAACTGGTCTTTGACTGCCGTGGTCCGGCTTATTTTTGTTGTTTTCATCTGATCCCTTGATTACATAATAGTTTGAAAATACAACCAAACTAGATATGGAGTAGTTGATGATTTAAGGAAACTAAATAGCCCTGTTGATTTCTTCAGGTCTGCATGCTGGATAGTCTCTTCTTAGCTTCTACATAATCTTTACTGGTCAGGAACCCAGCGTGTTTATACTGTAGATTCAAAATTTCCAATTATTCTCTCTATTAATACCCTCGACTTTGGAAAGGTCATGGGCTAACACGCTGCTGTTGATGCTCATGCTATTGCAGGAGTGATGAAGATAATGTTTTGCTTTGCAGGTACTGTAAGTAACAGACTTACATATTTCATACCTGGGAGAACAAGTAACTGATCTACTGCTTTTAAAACCTCGTGTTCCAAAGCCTTGACAGCATAACTGTCATCAAATGAAGAAGCCAGTGCAACTCTCACTGTCTCCCAAGTCACAGAAGTTGCTGTTAGGAGTCTGCGATAACCTGGCTGGCTCAAACCTACTCAAGCCCAGTGCTGCTCAGCCTGCTGTAGTGTAGTGTACTGTAGTGTGCTTATTTGGTCTTCTTTTAATGAGTTATTAATCTGGACTGAACTTGTAGTCTATTGCGAACAGAATGCAAAAACAAACGTTTCAGAAAGTTCCTATTTCATATAAGCCTTATAATAGCTATGTTCAGCCGCAGTAAGACATACTTTTTTTAAATGTACAGTATGTTTTATCCTGCTGTAGGCTGTGTGCTGCCGTTTGGCATCTTGAAACTTGGGACCCCTGGTCTCAACACACTGATTCAGTGCCCAGACTTGAACTAGTGATGCAGAGCCTGTGCTTTTAACAAAACGCCTTTGCTAATTATGCGATCTGGGAGGCTGAGGCGTTTTGGGAAGATTGTGTCACCTCTTCCCCGTCCGTGAGGTCTCGCCCTAATCAAGCAGTATCGCCCTTGATTTCCAGGGTTGCTGTGGTGAAGGCCAGGGAATGGCACCAGGATTTAAAAGGGTGGAGATGCTCGGACAGGCAGTAGTGTGGGTCTTGAACCAACGCGCAGCGCAGCAGCACCGAAATAGCTGCGGCGGGGCCCCGCTGTAATCGGCCAAGCAAATCTCAGCACCAGGTTTGCCCGAGGCCCGGGCCACAGTTTATAAATAGGAGCCTGGATTACAGACCCCAGAAAAGCCACAGGTCCCCCCCCTGCTGTTTGAAGTGGGTGGGTGTTGCTACACTGATGAGCCGCGTTCAGGCCCTGGTCCACTCGCGTGCCTGTGTCCCCCTAGTCCCCGCGCTGTCTGTCTCGGATCAGGCAGGCTGTTATTATTCTCGGTCCCTGCCCAAAACGGCCTGTCATTTCGGAGGCACTTCCCCGTGGTACTTAAAGGTCTCGCCAGTAGCGCTCTCGTCTTCACTGCCTCTCTGCTGACTGGACTGAGGTTCTGCAGTTGCTGCTGTAAGCCAGGACGTCTCAAGGTACCTTCTGTCTCTTCACGGCGCTTGAACACCTTTACCTGTCGCACGCCAGCGGGGTCCCTGCTCAAACCAGGACTAATCCTACCCACCCGCACCAGGGCCAACGGTCTCTTTCGATGAGCTCATAAGCCAGCCGCTTCATTTTCAATCGGACGTGTGTATAAAAACGGATGATTCTCAGAAACCGTAGGTTTTTTTCTTTGCAAAAGGATTGCAGCGCTGGCTGCATGTTGTTGGCAATTGCATGCAGTGTTGCTTCAAACAATGCGAAACAAAACAACAGATATTCATGTTATTATAAGCCTATTTGTGAAAGTGGGGAATGAGGCGTTGAACCTGATGAATCTACTGTATATACAGGAGAGGCTTTTATCTGACAAGGTTTCAGTTGTACGGTAGATTCCCAAGGCAGATGTGGAGATTTCTAGACATACAATCTGTGGTCACGTCTTTGCTTTAATCCCTCGTTCTCATGGTCACCTCTCTTGCTTCCGATTTTATTTGTGTTCACATACTGTGTAAGTATCTTTTAGAGAATATAGTCTGTATTTTTAGTTTATGGGAATGTTATTACTCATGATAATGGAATCTGTGTTTGACGAGTTTTCTGAAAATTCCAAAATACACATAATGCCTCCTTTGTTTACAATCCTTATATTTCAATTGGCTTTTAAATGTATGAATGTATTTATATTTGTAACTGTGCAAACACAACAATGGCATCTCGCATAATTCTACAATATTAGCCTTTACTGTCAATGGTAAGTGTCATCATAAAGTTGAAGCATAGATTGGGTGATGATTTATGTTATTTTCTTTAAATGTAAGTGTTTTAAAATCAAATTAAGTGTAGTCAGAAATTTTGAATATCAGTAAGTAGCTTACTTAATATTTTAGGAAGGAGAAAATTAAGCCAAGATCCAAAAAAAGTCAATTTAATTTGCATTCAAACAAAGTAATAAACTTGGTACAAAGCCACAAGGTTTCTTAATTACTTATTAGGAGTAGCTAATCTAAAAATTAAAATATGCCTTTTGTCCAGTGTTAGTTCACACCATGTGCATGCAAGTTCCATCCACACCCTGGTAGTCGAGATATTTTCAAATAATGACTTTTAAGGTTGACATGGGACCCTCAAGAAACTTTTTTTCCGCATTGTTGACTGAGCTAAATTTTAGGAGCCTCCCATTAAAAAAAACAACATATTACACGAGAAGCAAGAGCAGTTTGAACATGAAATGTTTTCCATTAGGTTCGGCAGTATTTGGGACCAGCCCTGTGTTTTAGGTAAGACTGCTCTCATCCAGGGGCTTGAGCATTCCCCCTGACCCACGGGTCGGTAGGCGTGAGTCGTGGAGATCGCTCTAACCAGGGAAGGTTATGGAAATCTCCCACCAGGAGAAGTCTATTCATTTGACGCTGGTCAGTGAGTGAATTAACAGAGGTTAGCACTCTATCACTATCTAGGAAACAGAATATCATGCAGTAAGTGATGTAACAAGGTTACTATATGAGTGCAACCTTTTTAATCCTACTACACTGCAGGACTTCACACCATCAGGGCAGCCTTCATTACCAAACCCACAGCCAACTAGCACGGCAGTATGGGCATTCTGGGAAGGGAGGACTAGTCTGGACAGGCTGGCGAGAGCAGCACAGGTCAATAACCAGGAAAGCTTTTCTTTTGCTTGCAGGTATTATTTCGGGTTACACAATCCTCTCTGAATGGGTCTTTCAGGGCAATGCGTTAGCAAGGGGGGCTAGGTCCTGGGTTCAACTCCACCTGGATGCAATCTGTGTGGAGTCTGCGTGTTCCCCACGGAGCCCAACACTTTGGCCCTGGCTTGCCTCCGGCGTAAAACAGGTTCCCTCTCTCGGTCTCACGGGCTCCCTCCTCTCCCTCCCCGCAGGCCATCCCACCTGCCGCCAAGATGTCCATCGCCAACGCGGCGGCGCAGGCCATGCTCTCCGACTCCCTGGTCATGGAGGGGGGCGCGGACTCCCGGCTGCGGGCCCTGGCCCTGGAGCTGCCCCTGGACCGCGTCATCAAGTTCGTGTCGGTGGGGCTGCCCCTCCTGCTGGTGTCCATGGGCTTCGCCCGCGAGATCTCCACAGGTCAGCGGGCCCTCCCGTGTCGGCCGCTCCGCTCGCGGTGACCTCAGGGCGGTCAGACCGCGCTCGGCCGGCTCGTAAACACTCTCGTGAAACAATACTTCTCTTTGGAAACCCCTTCTGCAGCTTTCAGAGGACGGCGGACAGCTAAGCCTGTGCTGACTTGTATCGGAGCTCCCAGCTGCCCCGGAGGTTCATTACCGCTGGTTCTCAGTGGGCAGGAATCATGGGTGGCACAGGGGCCCGTCAGCTTCATCGCCTGTGTGCCGTTCACCTACAGCGCAGCCGTGCGAATTAGGATGTTGCATAACTGGAACAGTACTGGCTAACTCATTGGAAAACTTTAAACTGACCCTTTAAAGTGGCACCCTCAGCAATTCAGAAAACCAAGGCCCAGTCTACTGCCCTTGTACTTGTTTATATATAACAGGCTCCGTCTGGTCAGAAATCACTAGCTTCCCTTCAGAGCTTTCTAATGGGTAGCAGCTTTGGGAAATGCTAACATGCTACATAAGCATGTCTCAGAAGAATAACGCTGTTTTGTATTTAAGTCCACTTCACTTAAAGGTTTTTAGTTTTTTTTTTCCAGGAGACCTTTTCCAGTTCAAAGGCAGTAATTCAATTCATACAGTGACCAAATTATTTAAAGAAACTGGTAAAAAATAATCAGCAAAACATCCACTGCAAGTTAATTGCACTGTTTGAAAAAGCCTCCCTTCTATCTTTACAATATTGGTGACTAGATGGAAGAATCATTTGGATTTTTCATTGCTGAATTCATATGAGGCTAATCGTAATTGGAGCTGCTCTTATCCCAGTTCACACATCTTACAGATTTATTAATTCTTCACTGTAGTGTGCTTATTTGGTCTTCTTTTAATGAGTTATTAATCTGGACTGAACTTGTAGTCTATTGCGAACAGAATGCAAAAACAAACGTTTCAGAAAGTTCCTATTTCATATAAGCCTTATAATAGCTATGTTCAGCCGCAGTAAGACATACTTTTTTTAAATGTACAGTATGTTTTATTTTTAGAACGTATATTAAGTGGGTTTAATTGTAAGCTACAGTACGCAAGCAAAAATCTGTTATGCTTTTAATAGCTGTGGGTGGGGTCCCTTGGCTCCTACTGTATGCAGATTATGGGTTGAGTTAAATTCTTGGAAAGGGCAGTGAATTTTAAGACGTCCATGAAAAGAAAGAACTCGCATTTAGCATCTTGAAGTGTACCGTGCGCTCTGACATCACTGGTGCTGAAAATCGGGAGAGTAAAGACTCCTTTTGAGTCTGCCTTCTCCACAGGCTGAACTGCGGAGTGTTGTTCACTCTGTGGAAAGGGTGAGAGGGTGAGAGGGTAATGATTTCAGTCAGGACTGATTGCTGATCACCCTCCCACCCAGGTTACCACCTGTTTCATAAACCTCCCTCAGGAAGATGCCTTGAGGCAAACCTTGCTTAAACTTTGCTTAAGCAGGAGTCCTAGTTACACGTGCACTGTGTTAATGATGTCTCTTAGTCTTGTTTGTGTACGGTTTGTGTAGAAGGTTTTTACAGCACCAGGTACATCAGAGTCAATTCCTTGCACATGATATGTACTTGGCAAATAAAGGTGATTCTCTTTGCAAGTCAGCAGCCCCACTACAAGAGCAGCTCTCTGGTAGGGTGTAGCCACTGTTTCAGTGGTTTCACGATTCGCAACTCATAAAGTTGACAGAGGCCATAAAGAGAGCCATGCCTTAAAATCAACGTACAGAGGCACCACCGCGTCTTACCACTTTTCCATAACTTATGTGTTTACCCGACCACATGCACTGCCATAAAAATATCCCAAAAGTTTAGTTTGTAAAGTGCAAATACTCTGAGCTCCTGTGCTTTTTGAGGTAGGACAAAAATGTTCTCAGTCTCACAAGTGCCAAGTTTGGGAATACTTCACCCCTTTAACACATCTGTCTTTGCAGGCCCACAGATCAGCTGTTTCCCGCCTCACAACTTCACCTCGAAGCAGTCGGCCTATGTGGACACCTACTGCTGGGACTCCCTGATGCATCACGAGTTTGACAGCAGTGGGAATTTCGAGGAGCGTTCACTGTGGGTGCACAAAGTAAGCGCATCGTTCCCAGGTCAACGCACGCTGCTCCGCCCCTTACACTCCACAACAGAAAGAAAACTTGGTTTTTGTTAGACAATTCGAGATTTTTTGTCATATACTGGCTGCGGGGGTATGGAACATGTTCCCTAGCCACATTGCTGGATGCCCAATCCCTGGCTTCTTCCAAGACACAACTCCGTGGATCGATTCACTAATACTCAGTGCCTCCTCTCATTTGTAAGCTTTCTTATGATTTTACACTCAAAGTTGTTCATCCAGATTTCATACTTGGCAGTTTTGTTTTGTGAGGAATCCAGGCCAAATTGCGAGACATAAATTATAGAGCAGCGTGGATATTCTGGCTACCTGACAGTCTAGTGTCGGTTCTTGACTGTAATTGCACTGCTACACCACCAGCTAAAAGCTGGCTCCACGAAGCCGGACAATGACAAAAACCTTACAATCCCTATGTAATAAGAGGCATGGTTGTGCTTTATATAAATGATATGCAGCTTGGGGTAAACCTAAAATAGCAGTGTTATTGAGACGGTTTTGTATTATTATTGTTTCTTCTGGTGGTGCAAGCCAAGCCTTTGGCCAGGGTCTCCTCTGGGAGTGAAAACTGGACACACCTGACTCAGTTCCCTGATTAGGGTCCTGTGTGACTGGAATGCCCCTGGAAGGGAAAGAGCTCATTTGATTGGTCCAGGGGGTAACTCCACATTCCACAGGATTTACTATTGGGTTGTATTAGTACCAGGTGTGCAGACTGTAGGTAATGGTATGTGTCTTAAGTGATTGCAGTGCTGGAAGAGAGAGAGAGGGGAAGGATGGACTTTGGGTTTACTGTAGGGAGTCTAGATGGCACAGGAAATGATAATGGACTCTTGTGGTTTAACATCAGAAGCCAGCCTGTAGTCCTAATTCCAGTGGATTTGAGAGTGATCTAGAAGAAACTGGCAAGTATTTGATTTGGAGTGGATTTAACTAGATTGATTCACACAGAGTGAATTTAGTTTTTCTATGTAGACTTGGATATAAACTGAATCCTCCATAGACTCTGCAGAGTAGTGGTGGTGATAGTTGGGAACTGGGTGCCTAAAGGGTTAGGCCAAGGGTGGTGCACCAGTAGGGACATAGAGGTTCCTATTTAAGGGGCAGCCTGACCAGTTATTGGGGGGGCTGAGCCCAGTTCAGTGTCAGGGGCGCCCCTGGATGTGTTGGAAACAGCAGAAAGAGAAAGCAGTGGGTCAGGAAACCGGCTGTTCTGGCTCCTCCAGTGGATTACAGAGGACTAGAAGAAGTGGGTCTGTGTGAGATGAAGAGGAACAGAAGATATTTCATTTAATACCTCATCTGTATATTTTAGGAGCCAAGAGGGGCTGTGAAAGCCTCTTAAAAGGGACAGACAGCCAAAACAGTCTGCAACAGATATGCCCTAAGTCTTATATTGTGGCCAGGGAGTCAGCATTCACCATATTTCTATATTGCCAACTGCTTAGCTTTTTTTCATTATGCTAGGAACAAGAATCAAGGGTACATAAGCTTTAACATTTGTATGTGCTTTTGGAAAAGCAGGGCACCCTTTGTAAAGGAGTGGTGTTATGTCATGGCCATAGCAATTCCTCACATTACTCTCGCTCACAGATGTTCCCCTACTCCCTTCTGGTGATGGCGGTGATGATGTACCTGCCTGCTCTGTTCTGGAGGTTCCTGGTGATGCCCAGCCTGGGTTCAGACCTGCTCTTCATCATCGACGAGCTCGACAAGTCCTACAACCGCTCGGTGCGGTTGGCCCAATGCATCCTGGAGCTGCGTCAGAACACGCCGGATCACCTGAACTTCGAGGCTGAGCTGCAGAGGTAATGGTTTTGTGAAGGAAGGGCAGGTGGCTTGGTGGTAAAGGAGTTCCTGTTGGTGTAGCTGTGCTGGAAGGTGAGCAAGAGTTAAGCAAGTCCCCCTGGTGAAAACTGTTTATTCTTGTGCCAGGTTCAAATGATCCTCCATCTCCTATGAGCTGAGGATTTAAGCTTTATTTAGGGAAAGACTAAGGCGGCTATTAACCTACTGATGTTCCCAGGTGATCAGAACTTGTTCCGCATGAAGAAAACCTTAAGACGGGTCTCATGTTCTCACATCTGGGGAAGTAGCATGAAACAAGCCATTTGTGGAACATCTTTAATCCCAGGTTAGAAAAATCAAGACCATTAAAGAGGATCAACCCAACTACACTCCTTTGTCTAAACCTCTGGTCACATTTTAGGTTAAAAACTGCTTTGTTCATAACAACAAAAAAACTAGTCGGATGGAAAATCACTTTTTTTTAAGTGTAATTCTGACTTTAAAACTTGTTACTCTTTGTGTTTCCCGGTTTGAATATGGTGTGTGCCCTTAGGGCCGAGATTACCCTGACGATTTTTCTGAACCCCCTCCCACAGGGCAAAGAGAGAACGTTACTTTGAGTATCCCCTGCTGGAGCGCTACCTGCAGTGCAAGCAGCGCTCCTGCTTCCTGGTGAGCATGCTGTTCCTGCGCAGCCTCCTGCTGCTGGTCTTCATCTCGGCCTCCTGCCTCTACCTCGTCTACTTCCACCTGTCGGCCTTCCTCCAGGACGAGTTCAGCTGCTTCGTGAAGACGGGCCTCTTGCGGGACGAGCCCTGGGTCCCCGAGCTGGTGCAGTGCAAGCTGACGGGGCTCCTGGTGTTCCAGGCCGTCAGCGTGGCCAACGGGGCCGTGTACGTCCTCCTGGTCCCCATGATCCTCTTCGGCCTGCTGCGCCTCTTCTGCTGGGACCGGAGCTTCCTGTCCGTCTACGAGGTCCTCCCCGCCCTGGGCCTCCTCCACGGCCGGAAACTGGGCTGCCCCCTCAGCGACCTCAATGTCATCCTCCTCTTCCTGCGGGCCAACGTCTCCCAGCTGCGATCTTACGGGCGCCTGCGGGCTGTCGGCACTCTGACGCCCATGTTGCCCACGAGAGGCAAAAAGCCCAAGAAGGGGGCAGGTGAAAGCAAGGAGGAGGAGGAGGAGGCGGCAGAGGAACGAGAGGAGAGGGAAGAGGAAGCTCGGGAGGCCAGGGAGGAAGGAGAGCATACCCTGGTTGACATCATGGGTGTCCTGGCAGGATCTGAAGGAGGCAAAGCGAACGGCACAGAACAGAAACCTCTGCCTGATGACCATCTGGGTCTGGGTACTGTAGTGTTTCTTTACGTGATCAAGCGCGTTATACTACTGATCATCTTTATCATTATAATATGGGATGTGCAAAAAATAATCAAGTAAAACATTTTATTCCCATCCATCCGATTCATTGATTTGTGGCGCTATAACGGTTAGAAAAATTCCTAACCACCAACGCTATTTTAATGACCTCTAACCAATTTCTAGAAGCAGAAAAATGTTTTGAGACGAACGGGGATCTTCCTTCTCAAGTTTAACGTGTCACCACCGTAAATTACCTGACATTTGCATCCTAGTAAAGAAGTACCCAAGTTTTCCTCCACTAGGAACATTGTCGGTTCAGGTTGTTGAGGGGGGGTTTGCATGGGTGTTGACGTTCCAAATTTTAATTCTAAAAGAGGCTAAAAAGGAAAGAGTAGGTAAGTGGCTCAACTTGGACCATTAGCCTTCAGACCCCTAACTCCCCTCTCCGTCTCTCCACAGAGCTCTCTAACCACCAGGGGTACCATGAGTTGAAGGAGACACCATCTTGTAGTTATGCCTAAAGCGCCCAACAGTGGATTGAACCAGCAGGGCTTCTAGGTGAAGCTCAGAAAGGTGCCAGCATCCATTTTTATTGATAAACTTTCTTTATACCCACGCACAAAAAGCAAATCAAAATAAACTGTGTGATTTTTAAACACTGGTGCCATAATCCCAATTCATGTTGGGTGCAAGGGATTTTTTTTCCCCAAGGAGAAAGCCTCCCTTAGAATTAAAACTGGTTTGTTTTGTTGTTGTTTTTTTTTTTTTTTCCCCTCATACGATTTTAATACGCTGTTTTGTGTTTAAAAGTATTTGTGCACATTTGCTGACGCATAGAGAGTTTAAGACTGTACTGAAGCTTTTGCAGATGTAACATTCTAAATAAAAAAAAAAACTTTAAACCATAACTTTAACCTGCTGTGATTTTAAGGGAAGTGGCAACGCGTACAAAAAAATTAAAAGAAACTGTAGTGTGGGGGGGACAGTCTCAGGCAGTAAGAAAAAGGTTGAGAAGAGACTAAGTAATTTTAATGGCTGCTAAACATTTACAGGTATTTTGGTGTTTGACCAACTAGAAAAATACAATCAACAGCTTGTTAGCTCAGGACACATCTCCTGCTATTCAAACCTCAGCAGGTAAGTTTTTTTTTTTCCTGGTTTTCCTCCTTCATGTTCCAAGTGATATTTCTCTCATGCTTGTGCCTGACTGGAGGTTCACACACGCATTAACTGCACCCATACAGCCCCTCTGCTCGGTGGACACGCCGGTGTCTGCTCAGACTCCGCGGGTGGCTGAAGTTCTTCCCGCAGTCGACACACTGGTACTGGCCGTGCCCGGAGTGACCCCCCTCCCTGGCGCGGGGACCCGCATCCAGGCCCCTGCCGCACACGGCGCAGTCGTACATGGCGTCGAGCTTGTGCAGCAGCTGGTGGAGCTGGAGGGTCTCCAAACGGCTGAAGCTCTTCCCGCACACTTTGCAGTCATTAGAGGCCCCGCCGTCACCCATGGGTCTGTGCTTCGTGCCCTCTGTGGCGTCCGCAGTGTCGCTGGCCTTTGCACCCAAGAGCTGGGCCTTCAGTAGCTCGAAAGCAGAGGTTCCACTACAGTTTTCTGTGTTGTTCTCAGCAACAGCTGGCCTCCAGCTCTGTGCACAGGGGGATGGATGTTTTTGCTCTGACACTGTTGGAGAAGAAAGTCAAGAACATGAAGTCTTAGGCCACTGAATCTGCTAAAGTGAAAGATACTGTACACTCAATCGGATAGTTAATCTAGGCAGGTTTAACCATTTAAAAAAAAAAAAGCTTATAGCATATTCTTAAAAGGCTCTCGAATTTCATACAAATACCTCATTTCTAAGATGTCAAGCCGGATCCAGTGTTTTGCATTACAAAAGAAGGCTGTCAGAGTCTCGGAACACAGCTGTGTCCGGGACTGGGCTCGCTTACACAGGGAGCCGGAGGTCAAGGCTGAGTCCTGCGCGTCGCCCCCTGGTGGGCGAGGAGCTCCGGGCTTCGCCGCGCTGCCTGGGGGCAGGCCGGATGTGCCCCCCGCGTCCTCCCCTCCCAGGAAGGCTTCTTCCGCTACCTCCTCTTTAATGGGGGCCCCCAAGTAGGGGTCTTCAATGATGCGCACGGAGCCCAGCTCCGTGACGTCGCTCGCCACACGGCCCGCCGCGCGTCTGCAGCTCCCTGCGGGAGGGACCGCGATTCCCGGGGTCCCCCGTCCCCGTCCCCAGGCCTCCCCGCAGGGCCCCGCCGGGTCGAGAGCGAGCCATTTCGCGTTCTCCGCTTCCGAACCTGGGTAAAACGCAAATACGCAAAAAGTGGCTTCGGCCTAATCATTACAAGAAAAATACATTCCAATAAATAATTGCTTACATATAGTGCTTGGCCACTCTACTCACAGCGCTTTACAGGTAATGGGGATCCCCTCCACCCCCCACCAGTGTGCAGCCCCACCTGGATGCTGCGACGGCAGTCATAGGGCGCCAGAACGCTCCCCACACACCAGCTCTCAGTGGGGAGGAGAGCAGAGTGATGAAGCCAGTTCAGAGATGGGGGTTATTAGGAGGCCATGGTTGGTAAGAGCCAATGGGAAATTTGGCCAGGACACTGGGTTAACACCCCTACTCTTTTCGAGAAACACCCTGGGATTTTTAATGACCACAGAGAGTCAGGACCTCGGGTTCACGTCTCATCTGAAGGACGGTGCCATTTTTTTTTACAGTATAAAGTCCCCATTACTATACTGGGGCATTAGGACCCACACAGACCGCAGGGTGAGCACCCCCTGCTGGCCCCACTAACACATATTTGCACAATACTGTGTGAAACCAACAGAGCTAGAGCTATAAACACAAACTGGACGTGCCTTCAGACGCTTCAGAGGAATCTGCCTCCCCAGGAATAGCGTCTTCCAGCTCATCTTCTTCCAGAGAGATTTCTGTGCTGGTTCCCAGTTCGGTGCTGCTGTTCAGGTCACAGGCCAGTTCCATCTGCTCCTCCTTGACCGTGTTCACATCTTCCAATTCAACCCCTTGAGGTGCAGATCCCCGCACCTGCCTCTCTTTGTGTAAGTCAAAGCTCTCTGCTTGTTCTGCCATATTAACCCTAGTATTTGAAAAGGCGTTCATATATTACTCAACACCAGATGCAGCCAATTAAGTAAAACACATGTAGTTTAATCATACCTGTATATGCACTGTCACAGAATATCAGTACTATGCTGGTAAACTGGTAAAATTAATCAGTGATGACAGACAATAAACTATTGGATGAGACCCCCAGTTTATTTTCTCCATTTTTTTTTCACTTACAGTACGTGTTCATATATTGCATTTTATGTTTTCAGTACAAAACGAAGTGCTCAGTACTGTCCAACTGAGATTTCAAAACGGTTATCTTTTAAAGGCATACTACTGATACTGACTGTTACAACATCCCTGGCCTCAGTTCCGTTTGCTAAATTGATGCACATCCCACTTAATGTGTTATGGGTGAAAAAAGTGTACAAATCCGTTTCATAGCCGATCAAAACCATCGGTCATTTTATTCGACAAAGGCCGAATTTCACATTTAAAAAAATGAAAACAAGGTTTCCATGAAAATGTTCCAAATATGCCAATGCTGATAATATTAATTAACTATGATATTAAGCGACGTTCGTCCCAGATGCTAGTGAATGCAAACTGACTTCCTGCAGGGAACTTGTGCGCATCAGTTCACGCGTTTCGCAAATACATAGACAAAAGCAGCTGGCTGCATTCAGTCTGCAACGTCGCATGCATGCACTGCCGGAAAGGCAAACCACTGCAGATCGCATGTGGAGAGACTGCTTTTAGAAAACTGGACTCCTGTGCAATTGCGTTTCTTCCTCCAGTATCAGGCACTGCCTGACCCCGCACGGAACAATTTCGAGAAAACGCTGTACTGCCTCGGTAGTTTCCGGTAGAAAAGTAAGGTCAGAGCAGACAGGTTTTGAGAATAAACCGTTCAGACGTACTTACTGTACACTTACTCGTGTTAAAGCAAAGGATGAAACGGCCCTTCTCACGCGTGTGCAGTACTTCTGCAAGGTGTTCAGCTGAGTGCTTCACTAAACGTAGTGGACTCCATGCATGAAGATAATGCGCCGCAGACTCTTTAACAACCCAGCAAGTACCGGACTGTACACTTGCACGGCTTCAAAAACACGTTTGCACGCCAAGTCCCGCCCTTGATGATGAATGACAATTCACCCCACTAACCGAGACCCTGGACGACTTATTTAAAAAAAACTTGGAACCATAGACATCACCGTAATTAGAGCGCCCAGTTATTTTGCTGTGTTTACTGTATAGACACCATCTTGTCAAGGTATACTGTAGGTGCATTTCTTTAAACGCCAAAGTATAACATTTATTCAGGACATTTCTCATCTGTCTGGAGATCCCATTAGTCTTGTCGTACTTTCTTGTTGCTTCCGAAAAGATCTGAAAATAGTGGTAAAACCAATTTTCTTGGTTAGGGGATGGAAGGGTACAGTTCTGTACCTTGGCTTACAAGACGGGGTTAATTGGTATTATAATATTCCTCTTAAACTTTTATATAATGTAAGTTGTGCTGGTAAAGTGAATACAGTATAGCCACTGTAATAAGGATAGATTGTATAAAAACATTTAGTTCTGGGCTAGAAAAACTCAGCAAATACAGTATTAACTCCTCCAATCTCACGCCTACATTCCCTACACACACACACCTTCCCTGGTATTTATGATTGATCATTTTTTTAAATATTTTATTTCAACAAGATGTGACATACAGTACTGTCCTTGCTTGTTATAGGTGTTGTCTACTGTAATTCTCACAATCCTAAAAATACACATAATATAAAGTCAGGTTTTGGTAGTTTCAAATGTGTCAGTGTCACAAGTGAAATACATGCTGCAGCACGTCAGGTCCGTGCTAGGTTTGAGGGTCTGGAAGTGCACACTAGTCCCTAAGGTTAAAAATTACTTTTTTGGACTTGTATCCCCTATGAGTTAAAAACTAGAACTCGCCAATTAGCCCCAGTAACCTGGTAAAATAAAGGTATTAAAAAAGCAGATTTTGTCTGGCAAGTGTGCAAAAATTGAGGCACAGATTCATGATTAATTACTGAATCATTTTCAAGGCAAAGCTAAATGTTTGTGATGTACCCCAAAGGGAAGTATGGAAATAATTGATCAAGAAAATAAGAAAGGTTTCCTCCAGGTGCTCCGGTTTCTTCCCACAGTCCAAAAACATCTGGAAGAACTGGCCCCGGTGTGAGTGTGTGCCTGCTAGTGTCTGTGTACCCTGCAATGGACTGGCGTCCTGCCCAGGGTGTACCCTGCCTTGCGTCCATTGCCTACAGGTTTCAAAAGCATCTTTCACTTAGACCTGGAAAACATGATTTCATTTTTTATCCACTTTGTTGGTTCCATTAAGCAGTGAACCAAATTATATTCATTCATTTCTGAAGATGACATCAGGACTCAAGGGGGTCATGAGTTCAGCTCGATTAAGTCAGCATGCGCTGTGAAAAAGTGATGGTTTTCTTACTAGCGACTTAAAGAAATCCTGACATATATCTGTCTTTCACTCCAGCGTGTTCAAGGGGAAGGTTGACTAAATCCATGATTGATAAGTTCAAATGGTGTATCTGTACTGTCTGGCAGGCCGGTCTAGTTCAGTAACAAAAACTTGTCACTAGAGGCTGCCAAAGGACCTTTTAAAGCATTGTAGAGACTTTCATCTGGTGTGTGTTAATTATGATGATGAAAGTGAGGAGATAATTAGAACTGTAAGTACAGTATATAATAAGAACATGCAGGGGGGGTGTTGGGGGGAGTACTATGTGTATAAGTAACAATAGCCACTAAGTGCATCTTCATTAAAGCATTTTACGAAACACTTCAAATAATGAGAAGAGAATCCCCTTTGGTGTTTTATGTATGCAGATCCCCAGAGCCAGAAGCCACAATACATCGCTGTCTTATTGAAGGACTCCTCCATAAATTGCCCAAATCGCTCTATCTGTGATTTGAGCAGGGCCAAATATATATGAATGAGTTGCTACCTGCTCTATTGACAGCCTCCAACATTGTGCGATGTCTTTTTGTTTCACTTGCGTTTTAGGTCTACCAGTTTTGTGAGCTTGTGGAGCTTTCCAATATACTGTGTTGTTTCTTGTTCCATGTGCGTAGTACAACCTTGGAAGTTACATCTGATTACTTTGCGTTCAAACAACATATATATATCATAGACAATTAACTAAATATTTTATGTTTTCTTTCATGCAGCAGCATCCAACAGATATGGGGTACAATTCTAGAGGGATCTGTTATGTGCTCAAGGATATGGTACAGTCTTTACCACCAGTAACTTTCCCTATTTTGTGTTTGTGCAGTACCACAAAGGAGCTCATCAGGTTGGAACTACATTACCAGAAGGGCTATTGGATAATTAGTGGTGACTACCAGGACGTAAATTGAACACAGGTGTTGTCAGTGAAGGCCTGTGCTCAGTGTATATGAAGGTGAGGTGAACAGGAGTGAAGGGTCTGTGATTAAATACCTGAACAAGGGAGGGCTTGACAGGCTGAAGAGTATAGCAATAAAGAATTAGAGATAATCTACTATTTTGTGGGGGACTTTTTAGTTCTCAACTGTTTTCAAGCTGTAACTGTGTCACGTTATTGGACATTTTTACACATTTTGATCATAATAAAACGTAGAACCTTCACTTGGCACTAACAGTAGAGCTGCATACTTTTCCACACACTAGAGGACTTGGCCAGAACCACAGGGTGTCACGAGTGGTAGAAGATGCAGGTACTGGTTTAACATGTGTGTAACTTGGAAGTGGACTGAGTCCTAAAAATGGATCATTTATTATTTGAACAGGCTTTTGAACAGACTGCAGAGCCAGGAAGATAGCCTTCAGCGCAGTGGCTGAGACTGCTGGCCGTTTCAGAGTAGAGAAACTCAGAAGGTCTGCTGTGGCCTTGATTTAGCGCAGGTTGGTGACAATATAAGACTGAGGGCAGAGATCCTGGCCTGCTTGGGGGGGGGGGGCTTACCACCACTATGTTTGATGTGTGCCCCTCAGCCATGCACCTATGTCCCAGATGTTCGATCTCTCCTACCTGGCAAGAACATGGCTGCAGCCTGAACTCCATACAGCAAACCGGACTGTAGAACTTGTCTTGGACCACAACCTGCAGTCTTCCCTTGTCTTTGAGAAAATGGGTCAGTCATGGAGACTCTGAAAACATGGAGCAGTCGGTCTCCCTGGTGTCTGGGTACATTTCTACAGGAGAGCTGATGAAAAGTGAGGATCAAGAGCTGTCTGGCCTGAAGAGCAGAACCCCCAGGGACATGTGGTACGGCTGTGTGCGCAGATGGAAGACCGGAGGAACAACCACAGACTCAGAGACCTAAAGACCTTGGGGAGCTCTGGAGATAAGAAAAGGGTTCTTTAAAAGTCACGTGAGTTACAAAAACAAGCCTGAAAAACGAGGTTTTAGATGCCATGGGTTGGGTTGTAAAGGTAATTATTGTCCTCAGGCTAGGGAACTCGTGAATTCCCACATGGGGTTAGGGCCAAAAACTTGATTTCAGTTTGCGCAATGTGGGAGCCAAGTAATAAGAATTTGCATTATTGCATAATTAGACATGGGTAATATGATGACTTTAGTGTCTAGACCTGGTAGAGTAGAATTAAAAACCATGCTGGGACTGTGACCTGCCAAATAGGTGTGATGTCGTTCCTTCTGGAACCAGAAATATTGGGCTGGCATTTTCCTGACTCACTGAAATTGTGAGAAAATAAGAATGACACGAGCAGATCTCTATCCCAGCTGCTAAGACCCTAGAAGAGAGTCTGAGAGTGATATTTTCATTCAGTGACTTAGATCTGTTTACTCAGGACAATAAGAGATAAACAGCTAGAAGGAAGGGAGTTTCTCAGGAGTGCAAAAATATTAGTTTAGTAAATCCAGTGCTGTGAGATGAGTGAGAAGTGTGGTGCTAGCTCCGGTATTCTAGATATTTTTCCAGGTTTACTGTATATCTGAGACTTGGGCAGAACCGAGAAAGATTCTGGTACAGCCACTATAAATGGTGATTTAAAAATTAAAGGACAACACAACTAAACTTTGACATACCCCCATGGTGAAACAGGGAATGATCTGTTTTCTTTAATGGAAAAGATAGGTATTTCAGGAGGTTGCACAATAACTAATACCCCAGCCATATACTGTAGAGCCTTTTTGTCTTTGTTGTACACTAAGCTCATCAGAAGGGGCTGGAGATACATTTCCCTGTGGTCCAGACTCTGGTTGTAGTGATCAGCACCCCAATCAGTTACAGTATTCTTGATGTGAGAATTTCTTCAAAGCCTCCTAAATGGCCCTGCAGCACAGAGTAATAGCACAGATTGCTGTCACCCCCCTTTTCCTGGATTTTAAACGCTGGCCACTGGGTCTTTGTGAAGTACTTTGGGAAAATACTGGTTAAATAACGACATTCAAAGACAGCATTTTAAGTGATTTATTTCATTAAGGAAAAATAGGACTTACAAACGCCTGTTATAACCATTTCAGTAACATTGAAATTCAATTCAGGAATGCAGCACAAAACAGAAAATAAATCAAAACATATATAAGACTTGCTCAAGCCCCCTTTTAGGAGGAAGGTTTATTTGGTAATGGTCCCGAGACAAAAAGGAAACACCTGTTTAAGAGCACTTAAAAAAACTTAAGTTTGATTATTGTAACTTTAACTTCCTCATTTACCTTTTGTTTTCACAAAATGTGGCCACAATACTAATGGAAACACCACAATACCAATAATATCCAAACATTTTTTGACAGTTCAGTTTGACTTGGTCGTCTTTATCTGT
This sequence comes from Lepisosteus platostomus, assembly GCF_059453375.1. Taxonomy (NCBI): domain Eukaryota; kingdom Metazoa; phylum Chordata; class Actinopteri; order Semionotiformes; family Lepisosteidae; genus Lepisosteus; species Lepisosteus platostomus. The sequence goes on along the minus strand of NC_142635.1, from coordinate 8,512,644 downwards.
AGGCCGATTCAAAGGCAGCTCGATTTTAAACGTAAAAAAAAAAACAAGAAACAAGAGCAGCAAGAAGTACAAACCTGCAGTGAAACTGCATTTTCAGACAAAAGTATGCATCTGTACATTCTCATTCTGGGATACAGAAAGCATTTTAGGAAGAGATGTAATCTTGTATTTTGTCAAGTACGGATCTGCCAAGGGAGAGCACTTCCTGCTCCTTTTCTGGAGGGAACTGCCCATTAGGAATATTGGGAGCTGTGTGGTAGGTGGGATATTGTGTTTTCTTGTTATCCACATCAAACCCGGTCAGTCTGTACACCAAATCTGAAAGCTCACGGAGACTTTCACTAAACAATGAAACGTTCTGAGCCATACTAGATATGGTTTGGCCCTTGGAGTATCTTCCATCTCTTTTGTATTGTGCAGCTATCAGAGCCTTTTCCACTGCTTGGTGTACTTTAAAAAAGACCCACTCTGTATTTGATTGGCCAGCGTCTCTGTCCGCGGAAGAAAGATCATGTTCTGCTTGCTTCAGCCACCTCCTAGCTTCGGTTGGGTTGGGCTGGTACCTGCTGTGAAAACTGAAGAAGTCATACTCATGTGACGGATATCTGAAATTGAAATTGGTTTTTCCCTTTTTGTGTTTCGATGCTTCTGCATCCCAGCTATACCAGTCATAGCTGTGATATGTGCTCCCAGTGCTTTTCTGGGAGGACTTACGATTTGCTTTCAGCTGCTGAATATACTTGCAGACTTCTGTGGCAATCTCCAAGTCTTCCGGGTTCTTGTCAGGGTGCCATTTTAAGTAAAGGCGACGGATGGCTTTTTCTCGTTCCTGTTTAGGAAGCTTGGCTATCTTTTCAAAACACTCATCAATTTCTTTTTTGATATCTTCGATTGACTGTGAAAACTTTCCACCGTGGATATTGCCCATTTCATCTGCTTGGGTTAGTAGCATGAGTTCCTTGCAATTGTTTCTGGTGCCTTTGGTCCTCTTAAACTGATAAATATCATTTTTAGAGACTTTGATGACCTTTTTATCACCTATTTCTATCATGTACCACTCAACTGTCCCATCACTTTCCTCTCGAATGCCTAAGTTTTGAACAATCACTGCATATCGGTATACTCCATCAGAATCCAAGTATCCAACAAAATCTTCCATTTCAAAGGTGCTGAGGAAGTCCATTTCAAGAAAGTTCAGAAAATCATCTGGAATGACCTCTCCTGGACTAGGCAGATTAAATGTGTCAGTTTCACTCCTGGAAATGTGTATGTCATTTTCCATTAAAACGTTGGGAATATCTTCTGCATCTTCGCAGCAAAGCATCTCAATGAGTATTGGTATTGTTTTATCATTCAGCAGCTCATGAAGCATGACGTTGATTTCTTGAGCAAGGGCCTTTGGTACCTTCAGTATCCTCCTACCCTGGCAGTTATTTTGGTGCTCCACAAAAATATCACACTGATCCTTGTGTTTAGAGATGTAGACTTCCTTTTTCTTTGTACTCCTTTCCAGGAGGGTGGAATTGTAAAACAGACCTGTTACGAGTTTCTCACAGCAAGTGATTTGAATTTCAGAGAAGAGCTCTTTCAGACCATTCCTGGAAATGGCTTGAGGGAGATCACCTTTATACTGCCATTTCAAAGCAGATATCACTCCTTCGCTGAAATTTGTTGATTTCAGCAGATTTTCTAGATGCTGTCTAAATTCACATTGCTCACCAAACTGACAAAGTTTCAATGCTGATCTTGCAAGGGCTTCCTCGGTTGTCTCGGAAAGCATTTTAGGACGCATTTCTTCTGGGAGTAGCTTGAGACATTTTCTGATCCGATAAATATCCCATTGAAGGTGACACTCCTTGAGTTTGATTATAATTTTGAACTTTTCCTTCCAGTATGACACATCACTGCTGGATGTAAAATTCACACAGTCATTATAGTACAGGCTGCCTGACTCGTGTAATTTGCCATCCATAGCTGGAAGGTAGAGACCTTCTGTAGACTGGAAGTGGTGATCTTTTTCTAAACCTTTGAAAAAGTGCTGAACTGCCCTTTTTGAGGCTTTTATTTGGCGTGGCTGCAAACTGTTCATCATCTTTGAGTCCTCAAAGATTTCTCTCAGCACCCTGGCAAAATGTGATGTTGTAGCCTGAACAGAAACACCCATCTTCTGGAAAAGGTCCTTATAAGGAGCGAGCAGTGGTGAGACTGGGTAGAGATATGGCCTAAAATCATTTTCATTTACTAGTGAAATAACCACTTTGTTTGGCTTCACCAGACGCCTGTTGTTTTCTACCAGAATAATTGGAATGTCTGAAAGAGACCGAGGATCAAATCTGCATTTTTGGAGAAACTGATAAGCTGTTTCTATCACTTTAGCTCTGGTTTGAATAAGTTCTTCTGTTTTGCATTCTGAACCAGCAAGATTCCTAAGATTTTGGAAGACTAAGTCCTGTGGAGGTACGTACAAGGCTCCCGTGTTCTTCAGTATCGCAGACGTTTGCTGGAAAGGCAGTATAGGCATGGCTGTCCAGACCAGCTCTACATCATCATCTTTCTGTGTAACAAACGATCCTTTCAGGGCAATGAGTTGATTATTTCTGACATATGGCGCATGCAAATCACACAGATCCCTTTTTACTTCAAGTGAGTAGACAAACTTGATCGTGGAGAGCTTTTCGCAAAAGTCTGCAGTGATTAAATCTTCCTGAAAAAGAAAAATAGTCTTGAGTACAGCATCTACTTTAGGCTTTAGCTCCTTCACTTGAGCTCCTGTCTTAGCATCGCGTTCAATCAAAGTCGCAAAGTGGAGGATATCATCCTGGGATGGAGTCTGCCGCATTCCAAGATCTCCAAGCAACTGTTGAAGTAAATATCCAGGCTGTAAATTCTTAAAAAACTCTTGAGGAATAAATTTCTCATTCAAGTTCATGGTTTTGAAAAGATGGACATTCTTATCATAGAAGAAAGAAGCTTCTCGAAGATTGCCATGCACATCTCTGATGAACTTCACAGGCTTGAGAGCTGTAATGATCTTGGATTTATTTTTGTCGTATTCTATAGGATAATGATGGATAATGCACAACAACAAGTTTATAGAGCTTAGTTTCTGAGATTCAGATAGCTCCTCTATTTTTTGGAGAATTACCACACTAAAAAACTGCAGGTCTGTTAGAACTTTTATGTCTGAATTTTCAGACAGTTTGTTGTTAAATGAAGTATTCTTTAGAAATATGACCTCACTGTCAATCTCATACAAATCTGGGAAATGTGTCACAGAGTTCAAAATGTAGACCTTTTTGAACTTATCAATGCTCTTGTGTGAACCCTGCATAGTTTGAAAAACTGGCAGTGATTTTAACCTTGTCATGTACATTTGGCTGTCAGTGGTATTCTGTAGTCCATTAAGTAGAAAATCAAGCAGATTGTCGTGCTCGAGTGCGGATAATTCAGTCCACTGTAAGCCTTTGCTTTCACTGAGTTTTTTCAATGTTGTCGAAGAGTCAGTGGTGTTTAACACATTTGGCCTAATAACATGAAACATTATGTCATGTGGTAAAATCATACTGTCGAATTTTGCAAAACCAAGTTTGATCAGTAGTTTCCCAATATCTTCATCACGCACCACATTTTCCAGGGCATTAAGAGACACCAAAATGTTACATTTTTCCTTCGTATTCAACACAGGCAAAATAGCAAGATCACCAAAGAGAGATTTCAGTTCCATAAACATTTCTTCTTTTTTGGCTGCATCTGTAGAATAGGAACAGGGGAACATGACACCAAAAAACTTCCAAAGCAAGTGTATCCATTTTTCATCCTCTTGCTTTAAAACTGGCCAGGTTTTGCAGTCATCGTTAGAAACGGAGTGTATCAATCTTGCCTTAATATAGTTTACAGAATCTTGAACAGTGAATTTTTTCAGAAATCCAGCTTTTTCTAGTGCCGACATTTCAAAATGGTTACTAATGTTTGCAAATAAATGGTCCATGCCTGGGAACAAATTGTGATACAATGAAAGATATTTAGGTTCTGCGAGCAGGAACCGTCTCAGAGTGTCATCTTGTGTTAACAAAAGTGGCAGTCCCTCTAGGTGTTTCACATTCTCTTCAGTAATATCCCTAAGGCAGTACTCTAGAAGAGTACATATTTGCCTTTGGTTTTTGAATGGAGATGTGTTTAAGGGAAGAGCAAGTCTGTCTTGCTGATTCAGCAGAGGATGAGCCATAAGAAACTTCCTCACAGACTGTGGATTCAGTTCTGTGACCCTTGAACCTGCTTTTACAAACTCATTCCATATTGCAGTGAGCTCATCACTTTGTAACACAAACTTCATCTTCATTTGTTTCAATACATCTATCAGATCTGAGCTGTATTTTTCAGTCATGAAGTGTGGTTCATCGGTTGTTTCATTCCCAACACTAGACCAGTCAATCGAGATATACTTCTCTCCATAAAGGCCTGCTACTCTTTCTTCCTGTCTAAATATGGGAATGACTTTGTATTTCTTTGCATGAATTGACCGATAGACTCTAGCCACAACTTCATACCAGTCTTTTTGTATCCTGTCAAAATCCTTGGGGAAGATGCAAAACAATGGCTTGAGCTGCTCCTCACAATGCTTCTCATTTCTGAATGTCAGAGGGCGTTCCTTGTCATTAAATAAATGGTTGGCTATGTACAATAGCAGATCGCTGTATAAAGGCGCAAGGAGATTTAGTTTTATGCTTTCATTCCATTCTGTCTTTACATTCTGTCCATCTTCTTTCCAAAGATCCCTCCTGCTACTATTGACAGCAAAGCTCCCATTCACATGCACAGGGAGTCCAGTTTCAACCGGTAGAGGGAGAGAGCAGAACAGTACCCCCTTTGTGAGGGAATTTGCAGATGCAGCAATAGCTCCATGAGGTATTAATTTTTGACGCAGTTTTTCACAGATGTGCTGCGCGGAAGCTTTAATCTCTTTCTCCTCAAATCCCACTTGTTTTGCTAGTATCCACTTTGTCGGACACTTGCCAGTGCAATGAATTTCCACTTCCATAAAAACCTGGAAGGGGTTTATATCAGTCACTTCAGTCTGAAGGTCGGCAATCTCTTGCACTTTATTCAGAAAATCTATCCTCTTTTTCAAATTGTCTTCTGACATTTTCACTTCCACAGAAAAAACTGGTTGCAGCTGTTGTGTAGTGCTGTCAAGGGTCTGAAAGGTAATTTTTGTTATGTTGTTTAAAAACAGCATTAGCCCATCCGGGTCTTCCTCCAAGGTCTTAATCAGACATCTCATGTCTTCTTCAGTTACAGCCTCTTTTTTTATGTCTGAATTCCTTGCCATTTCCTCAGTTCGTAGCGGAATCCGAAACATGGTACCCTTCTCAAGCTCATAAAAAGAGGGGAGGTAAGCGTTGTACACGTCCGGAAATGTGCTTTTGAAGGACTTATTAATGGCAAATTCTCCTCCTGGATCTCTCTCTGTAGCCATCTTCAAGTAGGAGATGTGAGGATCAAAGACGCACAAACGACTATCTCCAGAAATAAAAGATGGGCAATCAGTTAGATGATAGACAGAATTGAATCCCAAGCCGAATTTCCCAGTTTTCTCCACATTTTTGGCCTTTCCTCCTTCCCCCAGTTCCTGGATTCCTTTCACATCATCTTCTGTAAACTTTTTATTGTTGTAGACACAAAGAGAAGGCCCTTGCACTTCAGCCCACTCGTCTCCAAAGATCTTCTCCAGAGGGTGCTGCCTTTGGTCCCAAATGAAATGAATTTCAGTTGCCTTTGCATCATCGGCATTCTGGATTAATTCTTTTAATATGTCTTTGTTTGATGGGTATTCCTTGATAATGTTCTGAAGTCTCTTGGTTAGCTTTTCATGTGCCCCAAATGACTTTACCCAGCGTGAAAGCTGACACACCCTTAAGCCAGTCAGTGCTTTGTGTTTTGTGGTGGGAATGCCAAGGTTAACAGCGATCTCACGGGGTATACGACTGTGACAAAGAACTATATCCTCATCCAGCTTGAGCCAGGCTGAGTCATTGAACTGAAGCTTGTCGGATGATTGTAGGACATTTTTTTGGTCAGGTAGCATGAGGCTCTGGACATCATAGGAATCAAAATCCAACTCTTCGACAAGCCCTCCAAGGCCTGTATTGATAACTCTCAGACAGAGTTCAAAATCATGCTTCTGAAGAGCACTTTTGCCGTACTTCTGTGACAGCCTCTGAAGTATACTGGAGTAGTCCGAGAAGTGGAAATTCTCCTTTATACCAACAGTGCTCCAGAGCTCATCAAATTCCTTGTATTCAATAGGGAGCTTGTAAAGATATGGTGTGGCATCAAATGGGATGAGGTGTGCTACCTCATTTGTCTTCACAAATTTTCCATCAATGTAAATAAAAGGAAATGTCAGATTTGCTGCAAGAATTTTCTTGGTATTGTTTGTTTGTGATTTAAGAGACTCACAAAGGTAACTATAACATTTTTTAGCAATCTGCTCAGTTTCAGTCTTCTGAATCCTGTCCTGAAATAAGAAAGTCTTTTTGAGTTGTGACAAAACCTTCTCAGTTGGTGGCTTTTTATTCAACCCCAAAACATTGGAGGCCTCTGAAGACAGTTTGAAATCCGAATCAAGCTGATTTTTTGCAAATATTGGTTCAGTCATATTGACAAGCCATTTGTGTTTTGTTTTGTACACCATTTTGGCTGGCATGAGGCACACATTTTCTTCAACAATGTTTTCTGGAGAGTAGGGAGGAACTGCAGGAAGGAAGGCAATATTCTGAATTTTCTCTTGGTCCGCATTATTAATTTTTAAATTGCTGAGGAAAGTTAAGATGCTCTGTATCCTCTTGCACGCTTTACCCTTATCCTGGTGCCACAAATATTGAATAGTTTCTGCCCTCTGTATTAGCTCAGATACAGAGATTTGGTCCTTGACCATCCCAAGAGCTTCTAGTCTTGCCAGTCTGTCTGGGTGAAGAAAATCCTTCTGTGAGCCAGTAGGGATTCTACCTTCTTCGTTCTCAAACAAGCTAGCAACCTTTCCTTTGGGATGGATGAGGTTACCAATTAATTCCAGTCCTAGAGTTCCACTTTTGCTTGTTGGAATGCAGGCAGTTGTTTTTAGCAAATCATCAATGTCTGGATTTCTCATATCAATTGCATGCAAAACAAAACTGTTCCTTGTTGTCGCATCCATGCGTTCAAGGTTGCCAAATATTACCTCACTATAAAACTGTTTCCAGTTATAGGTACGCTTCTCAATTATGTCAGAGCATCCACTTTCCGCAAATCCTTTCCTCACCCACTCTGGCAAAAGGATGGGCAGAAGCGGCTGCTGCAGTCTGTGGGAGAATTCTGCGGCAGCTCCTTTCCCGATGCTCTTGTGTCTTGCAATTTCAGGATCCAGGAAGCGTGCGTTTTCAATGGAGCACCACTGATCTCCATTACTCAGAAGTCTCAAAGGTCTGCCGCAGAAGCCCTTTGCCACAGCCTGGTAGAATGTTTCTGCAGTGACCCTGAAGGGCTCCAAAACTTTGTCCATGTTGGGCCAGAATGAGAAATAGTCATAGTCCACAAGCTTGTGACCCTGAGACATCTTCTGTAATTGCAGCAATACGGTTATATAAGCTGCTGTAACTGTATCCTGCAGCAGGGCCCTGTTCCATTCTCCTTTCATCCCAGTATTCCAGAGGTTCTTCCTGTTTGAAGTGACACAAAAGAAGCCATTTATGTGAACAGGGAGTCCCGAATGAATAGCCAGAGGAAGAAAACAGAATACTTGACCCACAGTAGCATCCGAGTTGGGTTTCCACTTGTCATTTTCTGGGCTTCTGCTCAGGGGAACAGCAACACTACCAAGAGGAAGGGCAAAGGGCTGCGTCTGTGTGGGATCACACACCATGTTCAAAGCTCTGCCTGTCCCAAAACAGGAATAAACCAGCCAGTACTGTGAAACTTTCACGGCGTTTGGATCGTCCAGCGTGATTTCCTTGACAACAAGTATGTTCACATCTGTAATGCCTCTGCATTTTACTTTGAATTCTTCCAGTCTCCTTAAAGAGGCCTGCTGCAGCTGTCTCATCTGGATGTCTCCAGACACCTCAAAGCCACAGACATTGCTGCTGGTGAGGGTGAGAAGTGCAGAGGTCTCACTGTGGTTCTTTGTGCTTGATGTTGGGGATAGCACTTTTATGCTCACGTTTTGCACCCTCTTTAGAAAAAGAAGCATGTGTTCACAGTTTTCTCTGAAAGTTCTGACTAAAGTCGATATTCTGTCCTCGTCGTAGATTTTTGTGCTTATCTCTGATCTCTGAGCCTCAGCTGCTGTTCTGAACGGCAGTTTAATCAGTGTCCCCTTGTATTGAAAAGGATGATCACTTATGTTGCAGCCAAATATGTCCTGATATGGCTCAAACTGACCGGGAAATCTCGCAAGCAGACGGTTGTGTTTAGAAAGATCAAGTTTGATACCAGGGTTAGACTTGCTTTGAATGTGCTTTTTCAGATGTGTGACATTCGGGTCAAAGATAATGAGAGTTGTTCCACTCAAAATTGAGGGGATGTCAGTGATGTGATATACTGCATTAAACCCCAATCCAAACTTGCCAATCTTTTCAACCTGAGTTTCCTTGGAGGCTGATCCCAATCTTGTTATATTTTCAAAGTCTTCCTCTGTAAATACCTCATTGTTGTATGACCAGAGGGCTGGGCCGTGACAGAAAGACATGCCAGGATCGATGAGATTCTCTGCCAGTTCTTTGTTTTGTCTCATGTCTACCAAAAAACTGCAGACTGTGGCTTTAGCATCCTCGGCATTCTGAATGAGCTCTTTAAAGAGGTCACTTTCCTCGTCGTATTCTTTGAGAATGTTCTTTATTCTGAGGGGTATCGGTTCAGTTTGCCCATACTGTTCTATGCCTATAAATTCCGGCTTCAACACCCTTGTGCTGAGAAACGGGACATTAAAATAGTCAGCTGTGGCGCGAGATACTTCTTTGTGGACCACATAATACTCGCCTTCGTCTTCACAAAGGTCTTCTAATGCTTCAGACGTAATGTCAGGAAACAGGGCTTTGTATAAAGGCTGTAAGCAGAACCCGTTTTCCTTTGTGTGGTTGTGTACTGGAACCAGCAGATTTTTTTCACATCCCAGCTGCCGGAAGTCTTGACGTGACGTTCGCATCCACTCAAGGACTGAAATCGCAAACTTGAGCTCCACAGGGCCTGCACTGACAGTGTGAGAATCGATGTTGTTTTTCAGGTCGGAAAGTAAGTCCACTATTTCCTTTGGGGACAAAGATGATTTGATGCCACACTTCATCAGCAAACTACTGTACTTTTTAGATAGCTCATCGGGAACTTTCTGAATACAGTAGCTCAAATCTAGCTCTTTGGGATAGTCCAGAACAATTTCTTTGGGATTTGAAAATCCACTTCCGTTCCAAATTGGGCAGCCTTGTAAGAGACTTGTGAAGTCGCTGAGATTCTCCTGAACATGAGTGTATATGGCTTTCACTTTGGTCTCAATTACATCAGGGTCTGTCAGCTCAAAGGTTTCAGCGAGTTTTTTTAGGTTTTCAATCACTTTTTCTGCTGGAGGTGGCTTAGTGATTTCCAGATATTGAGATGCCTTTTGGTTAAATTTGTTAGTAAGTGGCATAACTAACTCAACCAGATGTCCCAGTTTTGAATGCTTCAGCTCTTGTGGTTTGTACCATTTGCACGGTTTCTTGCCAGCTGATTTTTCTGCACACACCCAGGGTACGGAGCGGAGGGTTTTCAGCTGACTTCCTGAAAATGTGGAGAGAATGTCTGTCTCGTTGCAAATTTTAACTAGCAATTCAGATTTTCTGAAAGCTTGAGTATTATTTTCTTTCTCCAATTCTTGGGCAACTGCCAAGAATTCTTCCGGCAGGATGCTGTCAAGCGTAGACCGCAAACCTAAAATCCGCAGCGTCTTCAGAATGGATTTCTCAGCAAAAGGCTTTTGAGGGAAAAGGTCTTTGCTAAACAGCTCTTTTAGTATGTCCTCTTCTGGATCAAATAGAGCTGCTGGCTCCACCCAAGTTCCCCCTTTGTTCAAGAATCTCAGGGTTTTGCACTTTTTTTGGAGAACGCTACTTTGGTTATAAAGTAGGCCGTAATTTTTCAAAACCCACTTCATCATTGTTTCGATGTTGTGATATTCCACATAGTGTTTTCTTTCAATGCCTGACACAATCTGCAGGGCCACATCAGCTGAGCTCAGAAGTCTGACTTTGAGGAGCCCAAAAAGTATCTGGTCGTACTCCGCAACACACTTGAGAACCGTCTCCGGCAAGACTAGGTCATCAGGAATCCTAGGAATGGTTTCGTATTTTATTGCGGCAAAAGATTTGGCTTCAACAAAGCCTTGCCCAGAAGATGTGAGGGAGGGCGTTTTCTGAAAAATTGGTAGCTCAGAAATGAACTGTGATTCTTTTTCTGTCAGATGGGTTGCTTTGGAAAGAAAGCACCTGAGCTTGTTTTTTTCTTCAACCGTCAGGCAGTTAAGTTTCTTTTTAACATCCGTTTCACCAATGTGGGACAGGATTTTTAACAAATTGCCTACGGAGGGGTAGAGGACGTAGGAATTCAGGTGCTGATGGACTAAAAAGTCATTGAGCTGTTTGATCACGGTGCCCCCGAGCTTCTCAATGATTTTAACCATTTGCTCTTTCAGAACATAATCATTTAGACTCTGAAAAACTAAGGTTGTGCACCTCGTCAGGCGTACCAGTTTCACAGTGTCCCCAGCATTTGACAGGCGTTCCAGTGGTATAAGTGGCAGGCCTTCAAAGGGCTGGAGGTCTCCACAGTGTTTAGTGATGAAATTCCAGAGCTTTGAAAGCCATTTAGCTGGAGGATGTGAGGGATTTCTCTTGTTCCAGATGACGTGGTCAGACCCAGCAGTCCAGTCCCTTGGAAGGGACTCTCGCATGCATTTTATAACCTCCTTGGCATTCAGATGATAGATGTTGAAGATGTCTGTCATAAAAAAATACGTACGGTGATACGAGGTATTTCAAACACTTGTTACATTACTATAAAACTGACAGAATTAAAACAGGAGTACTCTGCTCTTGCCCTCCTGCACCCGGACGGTTTTCTGTTTTTTATTGCTCTGGGGGATCTTAAATACATTATTTGGAACATTAGTTGGAATCATTATCCTTTCAAGAGGAAGAAAACACTCTATTTGCAGGTGGATGGTGGTCATTGAGAAAGTGTGGAAGGGACAGTTTATTAAAATGTACAGGAAACGCATTTCCAGAACTATGCAAAATATGTTAAAATGAGTATGTGGAGCTTGCTTTTGTGACCTGTATTACTGTATTATTGAAATTAATTAAAGGTGTATTACTGCCAATCAGCACGCATGTAAGTTAGAACGTAGGCTATATTCCCTATTTGGTAGTGGTAGTAGAAAAATCAGGATAATGATCATTTCACTTTTCAACTTAAAGTTAAAAACTGTGTGAGTAAACCTGAGCAAAAGAACGGGAGAGTAGAATTATACTGACCTAGTTTACAGTAAATTGGGTTTTAAAAATGAGCAGCTACACTAAAGGAGTGATTTCCACCTGGCAGTTATTGAAGTACATGAAGTACTTTTCAATCTGTTTTTGTGAGTCTGAAGAGTGTCTAGGGGTGATAAAACTTGACAAACAACACTATTGTTTCTAAGATGAAGGTAGTTTGAATTTTATAGAAAAAAATGGCAGTGCATTACTATAAACTCTTAAGCTTTGCATAGGAGGATGCATTTTGGAAAGCTATTGAAAACCAGCCATGGGTATAAAAATGATCAGAAACAGTGTTTGTTGTTGATGTAATCTGCTTAGTTTTAATTTATGCAATGGTTCCACAAAGGCAGTTCTGAGTTGTGAAATCATGGTGGTCATGCACTAATCATGAAATAAGCAGGAATGACAGGAGATCAAATGTTAATTGTAGGCACATTAAGGGGTGGTCACCATGTTTAGAGCTATTTGCCTTGTTTCTAAAACAGCAGGAGTATGTGCTATGGATCATATTGACAATAACAAATAAATTACTTTAAAAGGATTCACCTTTCAAATTCAAAACCTCACTGGATCACTTTTGAGCAAGTACAGTTTACATTATGGGCCACATTTTCCTTACTTGTGGCCCTTTGGAAGCTTAAAGACTTCTTATCAGAAAAATAGAGACTTAATGTAAAGAAAGAGGAACTTACTTTTTGAAGCCAGCTGACATAACAAATCATTGAGACCTGGTCTCAGGTTTTTAGGAAGAAAGTTCTTATCCAGTCCAGGTAGCAGAGTCCTGTATGAATATGACAAAAACCTTTATTGACCTTCTGACCACAAATAACGTTTTCAAAAGAATGGAAATAAAGATTCTACATGATATAAAGATTTGGAGTTCCAAGATACACCAGGTGGCTATTAAAACAACATTGGAATATTGATGCCTCTTAGTATGTTACGATTTTGAGAATCATTTCTGTAATAACAGCTTCTATAACTTTCCTTAAACTTTTGGTTTTACTGCAAAATAAGTTTTCTTAACATCCTGATCTTATCACAGACAGATGACAGATGGAAACCTGAGGAGATAATGAAATACATTCATACTAGTTTTGAAATAAAACCCATACCAGTTATCAACATCACATTACACAATTGAAAGTTAATCTCCGAATTACCGTGGAAACTCCTTGCTGTCGATGAAAACATTTTCACCTCTACCAGAGGGGAGAAATCTCGTGAAAGATCCGTCATTAAGAGGCAGGAGTTGGAGGCCTTCCAGGCCTTGGTGATAATTTCCCTTCAGAATAAATTCAAGGAGTAAAATCCTTTGTCCACCAGGTATAGGACTTAGATCACAAGATCCTAGAAGTCTGCACAGAAACTCTGGTGTTCCCTGAGTAAGCCGGCCCTGTAAAACAGACTTCAGAGAGTTATAGACATGGTCTGGGACTCTGACTAACGGCTCCCGTTGGGAAAGAAGAAGGTGTTCCACAGCTCCCATTATAATGTGATCTTCGCAGGACAGTGGAAAAACAGCTTCTGTTGGCCTAAGCCTCTCGGTGCTGCTGTTGGCCGAGAAAAGAACTTTGTATTCTGATAACAGTCTGGTAACCATTATCCCTATTTTCTGCCAGCGGTCCTGAGTGACCAAACTGTCCATGTCAGGCCAGAGATTGTAGGTCAACCTTGACTTCATGGGTGTGTTTCCAGTCACTGCCAAGTCAATGGCGCAGAGAATGGTCTGGCAATATGCTGGAGGAAGGAGCTGGTTGACAAGTATTTCATTCCACTGGGCAGCTTCATCATGCTGCTGGTCTTTCTCAAGCCATTTGATTTCACGCCTGTTGTCCGTGAGGCCGAAGCAAGCGTTGACATGGACTGGCAGGCCGGTAGAGTTGGTGTCATTGTCAGGAAGAGGCAGAAAACAGCTCAAGCGGCCCTTAAGTCTTTCAGCAGTGTCGGTCAAAGGGAAAGCAAGCCCAATACAGGGGCGATATTTTAATTTTTCAGCTAGTCTGTCCAGACTGCTGTTCTGTTCATTCCTTGCCGTAAACGAGGAAACAAGCCACACACGTCTGTTTGCCTCTAAATTAAGGTCCTGGCTCGATATGACTTTTAATCCACAGGAAGATTCTGCCTCTGAAAGGAGACTGGGCTCTTCACTTCTTATGCGCACCTGACCCTCTCTGTCATGCGAAGCTTTGACATTGAGGTGGTTTGTAACTTTGCCATCTGGGCTGATGTGCATCAGGGAAATGGAGACTACATTTTTGAGAAAAAGGAGGCTCATCTCTGCATCTCCCTTGAATGACTTGAAGAGATCAAAGACCTTTTCCCGGTCATACAGGGTGTCAGAAATCTGTGAAGCCTCAGTCCTCAGTGGAAACCGGAACAGTGTCCCCTTGAAGGTCTCCCCAAGAAGAAGGGCAGCCCAGGAGGTCTGCTTAGATATTTCTTCCAAGGCCTTCCTCAGTGGTTCAAACTGATCTGGGTAATCACATAGCTGTTTTCTGTCTAGTTCATCTTCCAAAGACCACCATCCTCCTTCCTCTAGATAGACCTCCTGTGGGTCCAGAACGCCAATATTGGTGCCACTGAAGATCCAGGGAAGATCTAAAACAACCACAAATTATACCGTTAGCCTCACATACTGAGGAAAACGAGAAACTGAAATCCTTCGGGGTAACCAGCATGCGTACCAAGGATAAAAAATTAAATAGCATTTTTTAATGACATTGGAAGAAAAGAGACAACTAAAGAACAGATGTGTCAGTAAAAGTGATTCATTGTAGGATAATTTCAGAAGAATCTTCCCCGACTACATACTATGTTAGGTATACTTGCTCAGGTTCATGTTATAGGACACTCAAACTACTGTCGTGGAAGAACGGAATTCAATCTGGTGTTCGATCATACTCTTTACTTTATCTACACGCATTTTAACCATCTTACCTATAATTTTACCTGCACAAAATTCTGTCTCTCCTCTCTCTTTCACACCAAATTGAAAACATTGAAGTTGAGAAATTTTAACTTCTCTGCCAGTCATCGGGAAACACTCCTTTCTAATTTATTACATTTTACCTGTGATGTGATAGATGGAGTGGAACCCAATCCCAAATCTCCCAATCTTATGTGGGTCTTCTTTCTTCACACTTTGGCCAGCGGCTACTATTCCACTCCAGTCTTCCTCAGTGAACACTGCATTGTTATATGCCAGTAGTGCAGGTCCTGTAAGATAAACAGCTTACTTGCATGATTCTTCTGGGTAAGAGCCGGGTTCCGTGTTCCCGGGAAAATATGACACATCCAAATCAGATAATTATCTTTATTAATGTTGAAGCAGAATTACGCTACGTAAGTGTCAGATTGATACATACGTGTGTGTAAGTAAGGGAGGCATTAAAAACACAACAAATGCCATTGATTCTGATACTCATTTGGTGCATTTTAATGCCTTTCAGCGAGCGTGCAGTGTATTTGTTACTGCCTATCATATGCATTTATTAAAAATGAACTTTGTTCCTACCTTGGAAATTGCAAAGTGTGCTGTCCCAAAGATTCTCGCAGGGGTAATCCCTTTCGTCATACACAAAAATGACTTCTGTGGCTTTTGCATCATCTGCATTTTGAATAAGCTCCTATTAAAAAAAAAACATAAATAAAACCAAATGATTCAGCATTTTAATTAGCAAACGCTCTGACAAGGAGACGTATCTTTGCGGTCACAGATATGAGTTTTAGACATACAGTATGTATATGAAGATATATTTTTAAGCATTTCTACTGAGTAAGTAGATGTGATGTTTCATCTTAAACGTGGACAGATTATTGTTTTGCAGGAATTATATAAAATCCCTGTATAATTATTTAAATTTCCCATGAGAAAAATGACATATTTCTTTCCAAATTGTATAAGGGGGAAAACAATTAGAAACATGTAGGCTGTAACCAGAAAAGAGCTTCCAGGTACTGAGAGAATGAGGTGTTTGTGTATAAGAACATAAGGAAGGCTGCAACTAGGAAGATCAGTTGGCCCATCTTGCTCACTTGGTAGTAAAGTACTTACGTAAATCTAAAATATAATCTAGAGGAACTTGCTACAAGCTATGTGGTTTCTTGAGAAGAAATAACAAAGGATGCTGCACTGAGGGGCTTCACAGATACTGTGGTAGGTCATTTGCCAGGCCTTGGGTGAACAAGCTGAGTGACAAAAGTGTTTGCTGCTCCAGAGCGGACTTGGGGAGAGGTGTTGCTTGGTAAAGTAGCAGTCAGTAGGAGTTCTCCTCTTTCCTGGCTCAGAGCAAATCATCTTAATCAACAGAACTAGGCAGTTTGTGTCAAACACACGTCCCTATTACTAAGAAAAGAAGCACCTGTTGTTTCCATCTGAAATGTACTAAATGATATTCTAATTTAAGGAAACCAAGTCATTTCAGCCTGGTATGTAGGACATATGAGAGGTTAACATGTAAAGATACATGAAGACAAGAGAAAACCAAGTAAGAGGCAGTGCCTTTATCAGTGATAAGTGACGGGAGGCAGTTCTTGTCGTGAGGCTTTGGATCAGTGAGCTACTGTGAAGCACCGCAGTGGCACTTTACAGTATACTAACAAATGAACAAGCAAGATGAGTCAACGACCACCTATCCATTCTGGCACCTCTGGCATTAAATCAGTCTTTTGTCTCCCTCCTCACCTTAAGGATCTGTCCCCCATCTGGGTACCTGCGAAGGACATCCTTCAGGTACTCAATAAAAGGAGGGGCTCTTGCCCTGAACGTCCTCTTTCTGTTAAGAAGACAAAGATTTCAGGGAAAAGCCTTCAGCAGAATTCATTTCACCTTTCACGTGACCTAAATAGTCACCTGACATTAGCTGTAACATGTGAAAAGGCCTTGATTCCTACTGTACATTGTTTCTTTTGGTATACAAGGAACTAAACGAGTTGATCCTGTAGGCTGACAAAGCACTGGTGAAATATGAGAGCGGCTCGTGTTTTCTGAAAAATACCTTTGCCTGTTACCTTTTCGGTAGGCGGTGCTTGAATGTTAACTGATTGAGATCAGCCTGCTTGACATGATTTTTGGGATTGTGTGTGGCTTGGCACTAAAGAAAAAAAGACGTTACCCTGTTTGTAAAAAGCTCCATCACTTAAAGATGAGTCATTCTTTGTAAGCCTTCTCTAGCTTCTTGATGCTAGAGGAATATTATATATTATTATACAAAGGGATATTACATATTTTACTTTTTGTGTGTGATTGTGCTTGCAATTTGAACACACACTGAAACCCAGTGCAACACAGGACACATCCCATCATTTCCTTACATACTGGTGACACTTCAGACATGCCTATTGACCTGTCTGGACTGTGGGAGGAACCCGGAGGGCTTGGAGAGGACACATGCAACCGCAGGCAGAACATGCAAACTCCACACAGAAGGCACCCCGGGCTGGAACACAGATTAGGACCCAGCAGGTGGGAAGCAGCAGTACTACCTGCCATGTGACTGAGCTTGTATTCCTGTTAAACTGCACGTTGCCTTGGATAATGTGCCTGGCAGACAACACTACAACCACCAATCATTTCTATTCTTTCATTATATGGACATGAGCTATCTGCAGAGCAGCTGAAGGAACATGGAAAAGGAACAGAAATCAAAGGGTTATTGTGTATGAAGCTCTTTAAGGTTACTGCCTGCTGAATAAGGAGACAGCGCACTGAGCACTGCAGAATTCCTCGAAACCTCTCTGTAAACATCTTATAAAGCAGAGCAAAAGGCAATAATGAAGGCAGTATAGACTGGCAGAATATTTCTTAATACTGGTCATTTTTATGTCCATTGCTTTAGTTACATTTGCACGGTTCACCTACAGTACTTAAGACTCAAGTCCGCTGAATATTTAAAGGCAAGGTAAACCATGCATGGTATTTTAAATACAGTATTTCGGACGGATTTTAATCTTGCGTTTTGCATTGTGTTTTGCAGTACAATATTAACTTCAGAGTAACTCGTAAAACTACTGGACAGTCTAAAAGCAGGCATACGAAATACTTCGAACTGTTACAAGCAACAAGTGAAAATGAGCTCTTGCAGCTTTTCTTTAGTTAAAGACAAAGTCCTCATCTGAGAGACCTTTGCAAACTGTCATTTGAACGGGAATCTGCCGACTCTCTGGACAGTGACGAGATTATCGCCACATTCAGTTCCAAACCCCGACGCCTGCGTCTGGTCTAGAAGACCAAAACCTCACCGCAGAGGTAGGCACGGATTGGTTTTGTGTGTGCGTCCGCCGTGGCGTAGTACCTTCGGCAGCCTAGGTAATTGTTGCTTAACCTGTGTGTGTGTGAGAAAGAGACAGTATGTATACTGTATATAAGGTTCCGCTAATTCTGCTGTTTGATTATACCGCTTGAGGATTGGATTGTAAATTGGAGGGGTGCCCCTGTGCTGGCAGGACGGTCAGTTAGAGCCCGGTCACCCCACTTTTCCAGTCCCACCCAAAAATCAATTCCTACGCTACACCCCTGTACCATATACAATTCTTATTATAATTTATAAGTTAAATCAGACTTACCGAGGCATCGCTGCCGGGAGATCTTGAACAACAGACGTCTCTTTTTAATTAAACTTTTTCGCCAGCAAAGGGAGATCTGGAGCACTCTTAAAGAACAGTCTAAAAAAATTCAGTTAAATGAATCGTTAACAGTAAAAATACTGTGCATCGGTGCTTGATTGTAATGTTAAAGGAACAGTCTTTAATCTGAGTACTAAGATTTTTTATTACAACTTTAAACTAACTTCATTTTCTGTTTCTAATAAAGTATGAGGACTGCATCCCTCATTGTGAATATGACCCGGACATATTCTTCACTCCATCACTTACTATTCGCCGTCACTGCTCTGAAGATGCTGCTTCACATCGTCCTGGGTTGTGCTGTGCAAATCTGAGTTCGGAGTTGTTGATGCATTTGGTTTTTATATCCGAAGACAAATCTACTCCCACGTCACAACAAGGAAATGCCCATCTTCCTTCTTTCGTTTTCGCCGCTGTGTGCTTCTTAAATCAATTAATTATTGCCGTTTTAAGAGTATTTTTATTCATGCTGTACAATACTCCGTCCACTTCAAACCAAACGACCTAATTCTCTATTTTAATTCAGTGTATAAACGTTGCATTTAAATTGCAGCAACCAGCTACAGGAATAACGGGCAGAAGAGCTCGAGAAACGAAACTTAAACGTCAAGAGGAAACGAAACTTTGTTGGCCTCAACCAAAATACAGATATTCAAGTGGGGAATTGCACTTGTTATTGAGCGTCCAAGTTCATCATTCCCCTTCCACCAGCAACGTTTACATTTAAAATACTGTAATAACACCACGTGTGTGACGCTGCTTTGCGAAAAGTTACATTTTATAAAAACGTACAAAATCTCCTTTACCCTCGAATATTCCTCAAGAGCAGGTCTAACTTACAACACTTTTAGGAGGCAGGGGCTGCATATTTGTATGATGTTGGTCTTGTTATTCCTGTTCCCCTTGAAACAATGTAGTCTGTAAAATTTCTGATAACGTCTCATGTTAGGACTCGTGTATACTGTAGGTTTCCTTAATTGACGCACAGCGAACAACCAGGAAGTGAAGTACCGCAGCGGCACTTCACATACAGTACAGGATACAACGTGTACCAGATTCTGGTGTGATCTTTTCTCATTTTTGATGTCACATTTTTACTTAGAAATTCAATATTGCTTCACAAAAGCTACTTTAAAAATAAAACCATGGGGGTGCCGTCAAGGAAAAAAAATACTGATTTGGAAATACATACTTTCGTGGACATACAGGCAATATACTGCACAGTGCAATATTAAAAAACCTTTGTAGAATTACAAAATGATGCCTAACTTATGTAGACCCACATGTACTGTATGTGCTACGCATACTTTGATTTTTTTTCTTTAAATAAAGAAAAGCCGTCCTGTAGCCTCTTAACTGAACGATTCCATCTGTCTTATGCCAATATGCATGTTTACCTCCAGCACTCTCACATATCCATTTTCTGCACAGAGGTGAAGATGGGGTCTTGCCAAACTTGTCCCTTTCGTTCTCATTGACCCCAGAGAAATCAGATCAGCCACAATGAAATGCTGGTTCTTCTGCACCGCCAGAGTAGTCGGGGGGACAGGGTGGGCTCTGCTGGGGAGAAGGCAGCGCGCAGGTGGTAAGTGGGGACTGTTGTAGAGCTGTTTCCTGAGCTTGGCTCCATGACTGAGCTGTGTTGGGAAACTCCTGCACCCGTGAGTAAAGTGTTTTTACATGATTAAACGTTGGGTAGCACTAGAGCACTGTGCAGTTTAAACATACCGTAACACCACTAGATTTGAATTCTTTCATTTACACAGCCTAACAATGTTTGTTATTTTATTGTATTGCTGCACGGAAGATGTAAGTGATGTGTTACCAGAAATATTAAATCTGCATGACCTAAGGTGGGTAAGGGGATGAGGTCATCTATCAATGTAGTGGGTCTTCTTCCAGGATCTCTGACCTGACCTCTGACAGTGTCTGGCCAGTGCTTTGACAATGTTGTCTGTCTGGGTCTCTCAGTCCTCCTCTGTCCTACCTCTGGCCTGTCACCAATTTAATGAAGTCCTGTGCCTGCTCGCAGTGTCTCTCAACCAAGGGTCCTGCAACAAACTCACCTGACTCCAGTGCAGCCACAAGAGGGAAACATGCAGGCTTCACACAGAAAGACATCTCCAGGACAGAATTGAACCCTGTACCAGGGAGCAGCAAAGCAGCACTGCTAACTGCCCCAAGAAAGGTGACACTCTTCACAAACTATAAACACGATTTTACAGGCCTGCTGGATTATAGCTCTCCAGCTGAAAGGTCTGCCATCTGATTTTTATTGAAAAAAGGCACCAAGATTATGAAGCTGCACATTGGCCTTTTCAAATCTAGGTTTTTTAATTGTGTAAAACATTGTTTAATTTGAAGCAATCCTACTGGCATTATGAGTGGAAATATTTTGATATGACTTAGAATATAGCATGCAACTTTATGAATGCAGCAGTTACCCCCCAATAAGACTGCATATAGCATCACGCTGAAAGAGTGCGATTTACTTTTTACTATATGAGAACATGATGAAACTTATAATATTTTTAAACATTTTTATTTTTTCCTCAGAATAACATTTTTTCTTGCTCTGGGGTCCGCTTAAAGCCACTCAGTTTCACAAGGCATTAGATTTACAGTGATTCCAATGTTTCTATTTTTTTTTTTAATACTGTAACTGTCCGCGTGTAGCTCAAATAAGATCAAATTCGGGCCGTGTTCACCGGCCAGGTGGCGTAGCGGGCAAAGTCAGTGTTGCAGCTATTGAAAACCAGGCTCTAAGCCCTGTGGCTTAGAGTAGCCTAGAGCCCCCCCGGCACCTCTTCGCTCAGAGCGGGTTCGAATCCGACCCGGGTACGGTCCGATCACGCTCCACCGGCGAAGTGCGTTTTCCAGCAGCCGGGTCTGCACCGGGCCGGTATTTTTAGGGGGTGGCCATTCTAGGTCACACCCCTAAGAATGGGGAACATTGCACGGGATTAAAGTACTAAAAGGGGTTTACAAAAAGGGGACGAAAGACGTAATTGCAGAAATTGGCGGCGTTTTACGTCACTGTCACCTGGCGTAAATTCCCCACGAGTGCGGCTCTCTTCCCCTTCCACGCGTGGGTCTGATTCAAGATGGCGGCGCCGGCAGTTTGCGAGGTAGTGTTTCTCTTTTTAAACAGTTAAAAATATTATTTTTCTGCCCCAAACTGGCTAGAATCCGGTGTTTTTGTTTTTGAGGTTTCATTCAGGTACGAGACTTTTCAGAAAGATGTCCTTTTATTGAATGAACAGTGCATTTCTGCGCTGTTTGAACGGGGGTGAAGTTTCTCTCGGCAAGGAGAGGAGTTGAAACCATTGTCTTAGCCGAACCTTGTTGAATACTAATGCATTTTTATTGGTGTTGTTTTGCAGAACTTTTGTCTCCCATCCAGTTGCTGCAACAGAGACCTGAAGGTGTTGGGACCAGTTAATGATAATTTATTTGGCATTCTTGGGCATTGTTCGGAATTGTCGGCGTGGTGCGATTTTCAAATACAAAATGGTAAGAAAAGCAGCCATTTTCCTGCAGGTAGTTGTCAGGAAAATGGCCATTTGTGTAGCTGCTGCACTGATATTTATTTTATTATAGGTCAATTCTGATTAGTGCTTACTCATGAATGTTTCTCATCAACAGGGGGTCTCCTTTGAAAGGCGCATGCTAGTGTCGTGTGTGGACACACATTCCAAGGTGTACATCTGCAGTGCCTGTCTTGCAGCGTGCCGTGGTCACTGTCTGGAGGGATTCGGTTCTCTCTCCCAGATCCCGGACAAGCACGTGCCTGTTTGCTGATCACTGAAATCTACGTGTTCAGCGGAGCTTTCGTCTGGTGAGTAGGGCCTTCATGGCTTTGACTGTCTGGTTCTCATCCTGCACGTCAGTTGGGTTTACAAGAGCAGCAGGAGAACATGCACTGTCCTGCTGGCATGTTGTCACTTCAGGATGAGTCTGCATGAAGGCCAGGTAGTGAGGACCCAGGACATGGGCATGTAGCACCGTGCAGCCAGGGTGCCATCAAGCAGTACAAGAGGAGTTTGATAGCAGCTAAACTGTCACACTCGGGCCTCATGGTGTTTGTCTGTGATGTCTTGGTGGGTTAGAAAATGATGTTGAACAGAAATTACTGTAGAACAGTAGAAGACAGTGAACAATCTGGCCTCCACATACCAGTGACAGGAAGGCATTGTCTTGATGTATAAGGCATATGGGTTAATTTGTGCTTTTCTTTCTTGATCTTCACTAGGCTTGTTATTCCACAGGGCAGATCACCACGTCGTGACCTGACCAGCGCTCTCCATGAACAGGTGAGTTAGGGCTCACATTATATTAAATCATGTATTCTGTATCATTAGTCATTATTCATGATATTGATGCATATTTAATGAAAGTGTTTCTTTTGATGCTTAGTATAATAAATACTGCACTAACAATCTAAACTTCATTCTTGAATGAGTGGCACTCCAGGTGTAAAGGGACTTCACGCCAGCCACAGTAGTGCAAAGTGGAGTACAGATGTGTTTAGGCCCATCCATGTTATTACCACTTCATCCAATTCAGGGTCGAGGTAGAGCTGCTGGAGTCTGTATCGGCAAAAAATGGGCTCAAGGCAGGGTACACCCTGGACAGGACTCCAGTCCATCACAGGGCACATTCACACTCACAGCCACACGTAGGGCATATTTCCCTAGAAGCCAGTTACCCTACCAGCATGCTTTTGGACTGTGGGAGGAACACGGAGGGAACCCAGATGAGCACAGGGATAAGGTACAAACTCCATGCCGATAGCACCCCAGGTCCGGGTGTGCACAGGCAGTGATGATTAAATATCCTCAATATTGCACTTGGCTGTAGCCACCTGAATTGGTCTGGACTCATCTTGCCATGAATCAGTGACTTGCCTGTGCACCATTGTTTCTCTTCTTACCTGCCAAATGCATCACTTTGTGACACTGCTTCATGTCCATGTGAAATCATGTTGGTATTTTTAGAAGCAGCTCTTTATTGACACATTCTGAAGAAAAGCATCATATTCATTGGCTGTAATACAGAGCAACAGTCTTTGCATTACAGTCCATGAGAACAGTCTCCATGTAAAAACAGCTCTTGAAACGTTTTGTCTAAGACTTGCATTCTAAATGGCATGTGTTGTCTTCTCCCTTAGATAAGGAGAGCCAGTACTTGGTGAACACGACTGCTGCAAGTCCAGTTATAGTTTTGCCATGACCTGCCTGTTGCTGAAGCCTCGCTCCAGCGGGATTCGCTCTGTTTCCACAGCCGGTAAGTGTTGTCATTGTGCTCTTGGTTTGCTTAGAAGCAGCTCTTTCTTGAAACCAGGCATACGTTTTGTGTTTTTGGTTTTAGAAATAGCAGGACCCCCAAAAGCTATATTGCTCTTAAGAAATAATTGAAGGTGAAGAAATGAACATTACTGCTATTACATAGAATTTTATGGTGTATCTGTACTGAGATGAGGTTGTGTTCTGCCATCCAGTCAGACCACAATATGCATTTATTATGGGAAATAATTGAAGAGAAACAGACGCTTGAAGTGGTTTTGTAGCCACGTGTTTATTTCTTTTAGTGTAATGTTTTGAAGTTTTCACTTGTTTAAGAGGAAACAATGTTTCCTTGGGTGAGGGCATGAGGACTCTTTCAACTTGGGAACAAGCAGGTATGATATGGAGGTCATTGGCTTCATTTTCCCTGTTTACTTTTGCCTCTCAAGGTGCAGAAAGTGTTGAGCAGCCCACCCCTGAAGCTTGATTCACCACGAAGAGAAGCAAAGTGTTTCCAAGGACCTTCTAAGCCAGGTAAGACATTAGTTTTTTGCTGTAAGTGTGTGGAATAATGTCGGTATAGTCTTCCTGGGCTGGAAGTTCTCGGTTTGGTTCTGTCGAAAAAGAAACCTGTAGCTCCTGTAGAATCCCAAAGCTCTTGCCAGACTGATTCTTCAGTTTGTGTGGCGAAAGAGAGAGGCCTCTGTGACAGCTGTCACCCCGCTGTATCGTTCACACGTCTCTGAGGGATTTCTGTGTCGAACCTGGTCAGATTAGCTGGATCTAAGAGATGCTTTCTTGATCCATAGGCAGTGTCTCCAACAGCAACCCGCGCAGTCTTTGTGAAACTAATTTTTCTTGTAGTAAATAAAGGGTCGCTGCAGGAATCCTACAGTACATTATTCAACTCGTACTTCAGAACATTCAGGCTCTCCGGTCATTTTACGTCGTCAGGGCTTTTTTACATCTTTCAACACCTTACAGTGGCTATCAAAGGTATTCACCCCCCATCTGGGGCTTTTCTTCTGGCTGTCAGAATCTGCATGACCATCCCCCAGTACTGCTGTTGTATGCAAATAGGGAGTTTTTGTATAGAAGTGTGGTGCTGATTTTTTTTTTGCACTGAGGTTATTATTGTATTGATTGTGCAGGTTAGACTCGGGATGGCTGGGAATTACCTGAACATTTAGGTAAGGTCGGTATTTGACCACCCAAAACTTATAAAAAAGCTGCCTTTGAGCTGCCACATTGTTTTAACAGGATGGTTCCCAGCCTTCATGACAAAGTGCTCTTAGTTATGGTGGCACGTTTCTTGCCTAGTTTTTATGTGCGTTTCCAAACAGCCTGCTTGTTAACAGTTGAGGACTACAGACTCATTTTAAGTGTCTTAGGAAAAGAGCTTTGTGCTTGCCCAGAGTTTTACCTTTGATGCGAACTGTATTTTGTTGGAAATGCATATCCAATATGTGTCACGTAGTAATCTTCTAGCTTGCTCAAGTTTTAAATTGTGCCAGTAATGAATGGGGCTTTTTGAAAGTGTTGAGTTGCCTGGCGTAGCCATCTCTGCTGGTGAAAAAGCCATTTATTGACAAGTAAGCAAAATAATTTGACTAGCCAGTTTAAGATTTGTATTACTCTTCTCCCCTCATTCTGTCAAATGTGTAGTCAACAGGCGTTTTTCACTTCAATGCTGTGTGAAAGCAGGAAAATGTCATTTTCTCGCACTTTATGGGGTGTCACTAATGTTAGTCTTTTTCCTGTCTCATTTTAGACGGTGCCGAAGACTCGAGGAGCCTTGTTGCCAGGGGAACACGCCCGAGTCTGTCTTTGGTGTTTTAATAAACAAAAGTGCTTGATTTCCTTATGGTGTTGTGGATGCTTATTTTTGGGGCCGCCTCTCTGCTTTGTGTTCCAGGTCTGCCCGCTGGGAGTTGGTGGGTGTGGGGCTTAGGCACAGCTCCTCCCCAAACAGGGAGATAGCCAAAATTGGAGCTGGTTTCAGGGGGACACAGGTGGGGGGGAGGGAGGAGGGCAGGATTGGGTGGGGTCTGGCTCCTCCCCAAACAGGGAGATAGCCAAAATTTGAGCCCGTTCCTGGGGGGAAACAGGTGAGGGTTAGCTGGGGAAGGGCTGGCTCCTCCCCAAACAGGGAGATAGCCAAAATTTGAGCCCGTTCCTGGGGGGAAACAGGTGGGGAGTAGCTAGGGTGGGAGATGGGGAAGGGCTGGCTCCTCCCCAAACAGGGAGATAGCCAAAATTTGAGCCCGTTCCTGGGGGAAACAGGTGGGGAGTAGCTAGGGTGGGAGATGGGGAAGGGCTGGCTCCTCCCCAAACAGGGAGATAGCCAAAATTTGGGCCCGTTCCTGGGGGAAACAGGTGAGGGTTAGCTGGGGAA
Source organism: Lepisosteus platostomus (assembly GCF_059453375.1). Lineage (NCBI taxonomy): Eukaryota > Metazoa > Chordata > Actinopteri > Semionotiformes > Lepisosteidae > Lepisosteus > Lepisosteus platostomus. The sequence goes on along the minus strand of NC_142635.1, from coordinate 8,486,794 downwards.
GGGCTGGCTCCTCCCCAAACAGGGAGATAGCCAAAATTTGAGCCCGTTCCTGGGGGAAACAGGTGGGGAGTAGCTAGGGTGGGAGATGGGGAAGGGCTGGCTCCTCCCCAAACAGGGAGATAGCCAAAATTGGGGCCCGTTCCTGGGAGGACATAGGTGAGGGTTAGCTAGGGCTTGTTTCCCCCAGGAACGGGCTCCAATTTTGGCTATCTCCCTGTTTGGGGAGGAGCCAGCCCTTCCCCATCTCCCACCCTCTGCCCCAGCTAACCCTCACCTGTTTCCCCCCAGGAACGGGCCCAAATTTTGGCTATCTCCCTGTTTGGGGAGGAGCTGTGCCTAAGCCCCACCCAGCCCCTGAGAAACCAGCTCCAGTTTTGGCTATCTCCCTCCCTCTGCCCCAGCTAACCCCCACCTATGTCCCCTCAGGAACGGGCCCAAAATTATGGTCTTGTTGGGAGGAGCTGTGCCAAAGAGCCTGTAACCAATGAAGAGGCAACAAGTGGAGCATACCATAGTTTATTGAGTACAGTGCAAAAGGAACACAGACAGCAACAGGAGCAGAACCATCTCTGGGACATGGGTGGATTGAGGTTTCGGCAGCGGAGCCATGGGGGGACAGTCCTAGATGAGAAAAAATAACCATGTTAACAATTGCACAAAAAAAATCACAATGATCAAATATTACTGAAAATAATCCCATCAGCTGAAACAGAATGGCTTCTCCACAGCAGCAAATGGAAACTGGGTTGAGTGGCACCAGACAACAGGTATAGTCTGTTCAACAGTGTCTCATAAAACAAACGGTTTCAAGAGAAAGGGGTACACAGCTCTACAATTGGCATGCAGACCAAGAAGCAAAGCCCCACTCAGAAGCCTGGAGGTGTGACGCAATGGGGTTACTGCCATGGCTAGTTAATCTACTGGTGATGCACAGAATAAAAGCAAAAGCTAAAATAGCCGACACTGCAACAGCTACATTTCAAGAAGCTGATCTACAGTTAGTGGACAAAACTGGAAACACCTGGGCAAAAGGGCTCATGCATGAAGCAGATTGGCATGCTTGTCTTGTAGAAAAAGATATTTACAACGACCAAGGCTGCAAGAAGAAACTGCAGCACATTTGAAAGTGGGGTGATGGTTAGGGCAGGTTCTGCAGCAGCTGCAGTAAGACAGCTCAACTTGCTCATGTTTCACAATCAATGGTACCTAAAGCATGGAAGTCCATGGGAAAGACCTCATCAACAAAGGATGGAAGCACATACTCCAAGGACTATGGTATCCATGCATCAATTGTAGGTGCAAGGCAAACAGAGCATGTGTGGTCAACCAGTAGTTTGATGAGCATCACACTGATGTTATCCATCTGTCATGACCTTCTCGGTCACCGCATTTAGGGCCAATCGATAAATTAAGGGATATTCTGGAACAACAACCCAGACAACGTTTTCCACATCCAGCGTTGATTTGATTTTCTCACGGAAAGATGGCACCACACCCCTCCTGCAGAATCACACATGCTCGGGGACTCTGCCACATTGCGTACAGATCATATGGACTGCACATTTTGGACAAATGCCCCCTTAAGTGACAGAACATTGGTGTTTCCAATTTTTTTTATCCACTACCTATACATTCTATAATAAACACAGACAACACTTACCGGCTGTGGAAACAGAGTGAATCCCGCTGGAGTGAGGTTTAACCGAGAGGCAGGCTTGGAAAACTGGACTTGCAGCAGTCATGCTGGCCAAGTACTGGCTCTCTGGATCTAAGGAAGAATAAAACAAATGTCATTTCAAATACACCCCTTAGACAAAAAGTTCCCAACGTTTACACTTCAGATTGCACAGTTGAGATTTACTGTTGCTCTCCATTAGAGTCAATGGATAAAATGCTTTCTCTTCATTTCTCCATACAAGCTACTTCTAAAAATACACACGTAACTTCATATTTACTGTCCATGAAGCGGTCTCATTAAGTGATAAATTTGGCAGGTGAGAAGAGAAACAGATTCACAGCAAGATGAGTCCATACCAATTCAGTTGGCTACAACCAAGTGCCAGGATCCATATAGTTGATTTCACAGAACTTGGATTCAGTCCCGGAACAGAGGTGCTGTCTGCATGGAGCTTGTATGTTCTCTCCAGGTTCACATGGGTTTACTACGGGTGCTCCTATTTACTCACACAGTCTGAAAACATACTGGTTGATTGCCTGGACAAAGAGTTGAGCATGTATGCGTGTGTGTGCCCTTGATGGACTGGAGTCCATTTCAGGGTAAACCCTGAGTTGCCAATATGTGCTCCAGCTCCACCTCGACCCTGAATTGGAAGAAGTGGTAAGAAAATGGGTGTCATTTAAAACACCCCCACAAATGAACTCATATGCCCTACATAATCAAGAGAACTCCTTTCTGTCATTAGTATGCGAGAGGCCTGACTGGCACAATATAAAGCACAATGTTTTCAAGAAAAGAGGTGCACAGCTCCCCCAATGGTCTGAAGGCCCCAAAGTAAAAATGCTCACAAATTAAAATTAAAGGTGAAACAGGTTTTGTTTTGGTGCTGTTCTGCTCAGGCAGCAGGGTTTTTTTCATTAGCAAGTTAAATCAATAGTTTTAGTGGAGCACCTTTGCCCTGCTCAACCAAATCTAGAATCTGAACCATCCAGACCACATGGCAAAGCCCCACTCAACACACCGGAGGTGTGATGCAATGGGGTTACTGCCACAGCTAGATATACTACTGGTGATGCACACAATAAAATCAAAAGCTAAAATAGCTAAAAATGAAACAGCTTCATTTTAAGAAGCTAATCTACAGGTAGTGGACAAAACGATGGAAACATCTGGGTAAATGAGGGACACCTAGAATATTGTAAGCAAAGGCTTCCATACAACAATGGCTCACGCATTAAACAAATAAGCATGCTCAAGATCACCAGAAAGGCCTGGTTGCCTACATTTATGGCTACCATGACTGAAGGAGACATTGTAATGACTTCCGGAGATTGTAGTGACTTTGAAAGTGAGATGATTGTCAGGGCATGTTCTGCAGGAGCGTCAATGAATAAGACAGTTCATCTTGCCGGTGTTTCACAAGCGAACCCAGAACATGTGTGGTTGGGTCACCCAATAGTTTGCTGTAGACCACACAGTTTGTTCAAATGCCATCTTAAGTGACAGAACATTGGTATTTCCGTTTTGTGGTCCATTACCCATACATCTTACATCAAAACAAGAGCACAATGACAACACTTACCTGCTGTGGAAACAGAGTGATTCCCGCTGGAGTGAGGCTTCAGCAACAGGCAGGTTGTAGCAAAACTGGACTTGCAGCAGTTGTGTTCATCAAGTACCGTCTCTCTTTGTCTAAGGGAGAAGACAACACATGCCCTTTAGAATGCAAGTCTTACACAAAATGTTTCAAGAGCTGTTTTCCCCAATTCACATGTACTGTTGCTCTGCATTACAGTCAAAGAACACAAAGCTTTTTCTTCAGTTTTCCCTAAAGAATGCTTCAATAAAGAGCTACTACAAAAAATGACAACATGACTTTACATGCACATGTATGGAGCAGTATCACAAAGTGATGAATCTGTCAGGTGAGAGGAGAAACAATGGTGCACAGGCAAGTCACTAATTCACAGCAAGATGATTCCATATCAGTTCAGTTGGCTACAATCAAGTGCTGCAATATACAGGATTTAATCACATCTGCCTAAACACAGGCCTGCACAGCAGCACAGTGATTAATACTACTGCCTCACCTGGGGAACTGGATTCAGTCCCAGATCTCAGATGCTAACTGCATGAAGCTTGTGTTTTCTCCCCATGTTCTTGTGGGTTTCCTTCCAAAGTCCAAAGATATACTGGTAGGTTAACTGGCTTCCAGTAAACTGGCCCTAGGTGTGAGTGTGAATGTGCCCGGTGATGGACTGGAGTCCTGTCCAGGGTGTACCCTGCCTTGAGCCCATTTCTTGCCGATACAGGCTCCAGCTCCCCTGCGATCCTGAATTGGAAGAACGGGTAAGAAAATGGATGGGGCCTCAACACACCTGTACCTCACTTTCCACTACTATGACTTGGCTTTACGTTCCATTACACCTGGAGTGCTACTCACTCAAGAATGAAGTTCAAAATGTTCACATTAGTATTTGTTATACTCAGCATCAAAATAAACACCATTCGTGGAAGTTTTTATGTAATGTACACAAACTTTAGATGTTGCACGAATGTCAAGGTCTAATAACATGATCATTAATGTCGGGAATGACTGGTACATAAGCCTTCACTTACCTCTTCATCAAAAGTGCTGATCAGGTCATGAGGTTGTGATCCGTCGTGTTGCATATTAAGCCTGGTGAAGATCAAGAAAGAAAAACACAAGTGAACCCAAATGCCCTAGATATGAAGACAATCCCTTTGTGTCATTAGTATGTTGTAGGTCTGATTGTCATAACACTATTTTCTATTGACTTGTGGACTTCAGTAATTTCTGTTAAAAAACTTACCAGTACTGCCCGATTACAAAGGATACTTACACATCTTTTTCCCTCCATCACTATTTTTATTGCAAAATCACATGCTCAAACATTTTAAAAAATGATAAAGCACTTGTCAGCAACACCTGTTCACCACTGAAGTGACTCGGTCACATTTACTGGATAAAAAGCCTACTCTGTTTACGGATCAAAAGTCAGGCAGTGAACCTGGAAGAAAGGTACACAAATTAAGACTAAAAAGCATTCTGAGCAAGGTAAAGATAAAAGTGATTAAAAATGCATAGATATGGAAAAGGGTACAAAAATATCCAAGAGTTTGGATATCCCAGGGATATCCTGGGTCCTCACTACCTGGCCTTCATGCAGACTCATCCTGAAGTGACAACATGCCAGCAGGACAGTGCATGTTCTCCTGCTGCTCTTGTAAACCCAGCTGACGTGCAGGATGAGAACCAGACAGTCAAAGCCATGAAGGCCCTACTCACCAGACGAAAGCTCAGCTGAACAAGTAGATTTCAGTGATCAGCAAACAGGCACGTGCTTGTCTGGGATCTGGGAGAGAGAACCGAATCCCTCCAGACAGTGACCACGGCACGCTGCAAGACAGGCACTGCAGATGTGCAGCTTGGAATGTGTGTCCAAACACGACACTAGCATGTGCCTTTCAAAGGAGACCCCCTGTTGATGAGAAACATTCATCAGCAAAATGAAATGACTTATGTCTAGTCTGCCCAGTACACCTGCTACACTGATTGCCATTTTCCTGATAACTACCCGCAGCAAAGTGACAGTTATCCAGCGTTTCTTTTGATGCTCAGTACTATTTACAATTCTAAAGGTTTTTTTGTGCAATGTGTAAATATAGTCTGATTTGTCCTCATATGTAGTGCTAGCACAGACCATTTGGGATTTATCGAAAGCCAAAACTTACCCCGTCTACAGATCCAATGGAAAACACCACACCTCTATCTATACTGGATTCGGAACAGAAAAAAGAAGAATAGTTCAAAGTTCTAAAAATGACTGGTTTCAACAGCTTCACGTCTCGGTTCCTGCCACTGGATAGGAAACAGAAGTTCTGCAAAATAACACTAATAAAAAAGACTAATGTATTCAACAAAGTTCAGCTACAGAACATGGTTTCAACTCCTTCCCAACTGAAAAACATTACAACAATTTCACCCTTTTATTCCTCAACCGTTAGTTAACCACGTGAAGTATATTTAATGGAGTTCAAGAAGGATATTTTCTTACCATTTTATTTCATTTTACTTAAAACCCCACCATCACCAAACACACGCCGGCAATTCCGAACAATGTCCAACAATGACAAAGAAATAATCATTAACTGGTTCCAACAGCTTCAGGTCTCGGTTGCAGCAAATGGATGGGAGACAGAAGTTCTGCAAAACCACACCAATAAAAATGCATTAGTATTCAACAAGGTTTGGCTAAGAAAATGGTTTCAACTCCTCTCCTTGCCGAGAGAAACTTCACCCCCGTTCAAACAGCGCAGAAATGCACTGTTCATTCAATAAAAGGACATCTTTCTGAATAGTCTCGTACCTGAATGAAACCTCAAAAACAAAAACACCGGATTCTAGACAGTTTGGGGCAGAAAAATAATATTTTTAACTGTTTAAAAAGAGAAACACTACCTCGCAAACTGCCGGCGCCGCCATCTTGAATCAGACCCACGCGTGGAAGGGGAAGAGAGCCGCACTCGTGGGGAATTTACGCCAGGTGACAGTGACGTAAAACGCCGCCAATATCTGCAATTACGTCATTCGTCCCCTTTTTGTAAACCCCTTTTAGTACTTTAATCCCGTGCAATGTTCCCCATTCTTAGGGGTGTGACCTAGAATGGCCACCCCCCTAAAAATACCGGCCCGGTGCAGACCCGGCTGCTGGAAAACGCACTTCGCCGGTGGAGCGTGATCGGACCGTACCCGGGTTGGATTCGAACCCGCTCTGAGCGAAGAGGTGCCGGGGGGGCTCTAGGCTACTCTAAGTCACAGGGTTTAGAGCCTGGTTTTCAATAGCTGCAACACTGACTTTGCCCGCTACGCCACCTGGCCGGTGAACACGGCCCGAATTTGATCTTATTTGAACTACACGCGGACATTTATTAAATAAAAATAAAAAAGAAACATTGGAATTACTGTTAATCTAATGCTTTATGAAACTGAGTGGCTTTAAGCGGACCCCAGAGCAAGAAAAAATGTTGTAATTCTGAGGAAAAGTTTCATCATGTTCTCATATAGTAAAAAGTAAATCGCACTCTTTCAGCGTGATGCTATATGCAGTCTTATTCGGGGGTTACTGCTGCATTCATAAAGTTGCACGCTAGGTTGTTAGTCTTGTATCAAAATATTTCCACTCATAATGCCAGTTGGATTTACAGAATTAAAAAGCCTAGATTTGAAAGGGCAAATTCACAGCTTCATAATTGTGGTGCCTTTTTCAATAAAAAACATGTTTGAAGTGGAGAACCATAATCCAACAGGCCTTTAAAATCGTGTTTATAGTTTGTGAAGAGTGTCACCTTTCTTGGGGCAGTTAGCACTGCTGCTTTGCTGCTCCCTGGTACAGGGTTCAATTCTGTCCTGGAGATGTCTTTCTGTGTGAAGTCTGCATGTTTCCCTCTTGTGGCTGCACTGGAGTCAGGTGAGTTTGTTGCAGGCACCCTGGCTGAGAGACACTGCGAGCAGGCACAGGACTTCATTAAATTGGTGACCGGTCAGAGACAGGACAGAGGAGGACTGAGAGACCCAGACAGACAACATTGTCAAAGCACTGGCCAGACACTGTCAGAGGTCAGGTCAGAGAACCTGGAAGAAGACCCACTACATTGATAGATGACCTCATCCCCTTACCCACCTTAGGTCATGCAGCTTCGGGAGGATTGCTGGTAAACAGGAAATGTATATTAGATGACGTAGTTCAAGTAGGGAGCTGCGACAGCATGCGTAGGCTGCAAAGGAACAAGTTCAGGTTTACTTCATGCTGAAAAGAGAAGAAGAGAAACACAACATTTCGGCTGTGGAGCCTTCTTTGGGTGCCTTGAAAACTCTCACCATATAAGATTTAATATTTCTGGTAACACATCACTTACATCTTCCGTGCAGCAATACAATAAAATGACAAACATTGTTAGGCTGTGTAAATGAAAGAATTCAAATCTAGTGGTGTTACGGTATGTTTAAACTGCACAGTGCTCTAGTGCTACCCAACGTTTAATCATGTAAAAACACTTTACTCACGGGTGCAGGAGTTTCCCAACACAGCTCAGTCATGATGCCAAGCTCAGGAAACAGCTCTACAACAGTCCCCACTTACCACCTGCGCGCTGCCTTCTCCCCAGCAGAGCCCACCCTGCCCCCCCCCCGACTATCCAAGAGGCCTAGAGGACAGGTCGTCCGGCTCTTACCCGGCGGCGGCCTGCTCCCCAATCAGCTCAGAGGCCCCCAGACGCCGTCCTCAGCCCCCAGTGCTTTTACAAACAGCAGCAGGACAGGAACGGTCTTTCTTTTTTAAATAATAATAAACTTTATATTATATAGTGCCTTTACAGGTGGCTTATCAAAGCACTTTAGAGAATGAAAGTGTTTGCAACTCAAGAGAGAGTGAGAGTTACAGAAGCTGAGAGACACTCTCTCAGAAAAATAGTTCAGTTAGAGGCTAAAGGATGGCTTTTCTTTATTTAAAGAAATGTCTAGTAACATCATCATCTTTCAGGTAACTCCTGCACTTACAGCTCTAGTAGTGAACCATTGTTTCTTATAGGAGTTTCCACTGACAAATACAGCCAGTATGTTCTCCAGTTTCATATGACACACCTTTTTTCTAATCCATGAAGTATTTGGATATTTTAAATTAAATTTAAACAAATGTTAACATTACATTTATTTTTGAAACGTGCAAATCTCTTATTCTTTTATTAATGATGGAATGAAGGTGGAAGTTGAAGCTACAGACAACATTGACACATCTACTTTTAATCCTAATTTCAAGCTCTCTGCATTCCTTATAAAGAACAAGGGGTTATTTCTGGAAATAAAATCATTCAGCCTCTGCTGAGGGCCCCCATCACAACACACGTGTTTTCTTTTCCCCTCTTTCTGTCATTGGTAACATCCTGTTGTGGTCTTCTCCTTCTCCTCCTGGGCAGGACTTGCACCCCTGCACTGCGCAGTTCTTGCCCTGAAGGTGACAGTGAAAGAGCCCCAGCACTGCGAGATGCCCAGTGAGGTGTGCTTTCAGACTCTCGCAAGGAGCAGCTGAATGATATTTGTTGCAAATGGGAGGAAACCTCTGAGCTCCAGTATGTACCAAGACCAGGGTCATCGACTCCGATCTTTTTGTCTTCTTGATTGTTTTGGGTATCTCTGTCTGCTCTCCTTACCTGTTCTGAATGAAATATTTTAAGACAAAGTCATCAAAGCGTGTCCTTATGAACTATGGTACAGTAGGGGAGTGTCACTATTAAAAGGTTTTCAAACCTTGTACAAGTTGTACTTACAGTTCTTTTTCCAGTCTGCATTTTTATTGCAAACTCACATTCTTCACAATAAAATGAGTTATTGGTCAGCAGACAGTTTAAAGAAAGTCAAAACCCAAAATAAAGTGTTCTCTACCCCTGTGCTCTGGCAGCTCTGAGTTCACACAGGTGAAAGAAATTGTCCTAACTAGGCTAATTCCTTTCCATTGCCCCCTTTTTGTTCACCATTGAAGTGACTCTGTCACCTTTACTGGATAAAACCCCAAGTCTGTTTAGAGATCATTGGTCAAGCAGCAAATTCTAAGGGAGCTAGAGATAAAGTGATTAAAAGTGCATAGCTTAGGAAAAGGGTACACAAATATCAAAGTGCTTGGATATCCCAGTGAGCACTGCTGGCTCTATAATCAAGAAATGGAAGTTACATAACACCACCCAGACCAAGATAGCTGTTTTAGGCCAAAAAATCAAAGCATACGCAGCACATACAGTACATGTGGGTCTACATACGTAAGTTATGCATCATTTCGTAATTCTACAAAGGTTTTTTAATATTGCACTGTAAATTGCCTGTATGTCCACGAAACTATGTATTTCCAAATCAGTATTTTTTTTTCCTTGACGGCACCCCCATGGTTTTATTTTTAAAGTAGCTTTTGTGAAGCAATATTGAATTTCTAAGTAAAAATGTGACAACAAAAATGAGAAAAGATCACAGCAGAATCTGGTACACGTTGTACCCTGCACTGTATGTGAAGTGCCGCTGTGCGTCAATTAAGGAAACCTACAGTATACACGAGTCCTAACATGAGACGTTATCAGAAACATTTTACAGACTACATTGTTTCAAGGGGAACAGGAATAACAAGACCAACATCATGCAAATATGCAGCCCCTGCCTCCTAAAAGTGTTGTAAGTTAGACCTGCTCTTGAGGAATATTCGAAGGTAAAGGAGATTTTGTACGTTTTTATACAGTTTAATTTTTCGCACAGCAGCGTCACACACGCGGTGTTAATACAGTATTTTAAATCTAAACGTTGCTGGTGGAAGGAGAATGATGGACGCTCAATAACAAGTGCAATTCCCTACTTGAATAGCATACTGTATATTGGTTGAGGCCAACAAAGTTTCGTTTCCTCTTGACGTTAAAGTTTCGTTTCTTGAGCTTTTCTGCACGTTATTCTTGCAGCTGGGCGCTGCAATTTAAATTTAACGGTTATACTCTGAAGTAAAAACCGCGGTAAATTTAGCTTGAAGTTCGAAAACGATTTTGGTACACCTGTATCGTTTTCATTCGACCTCCAAGAGTTACGAGAACACTTGCTGTGTGTATAAAGTACATTGTGAATGTTTTCACAGCCTTCACTTTGTCGTTTTTACGCCATTTTCACCACGCACGAATATTCTTATGTCGATATCTTCGGAAGGGAAACACAGAAAGCCTTCAAACCAAATGCATTATGAAGACCAAGACTTGTGAACATTTTCATAACCCCTACATAAACGTATCAGTGTGCTAATATTTTTTTTCTGACACTCGGGGAGACTCGGGGTTTTGATTGATGCGCAATTACGCACCATCTGGAACACGGGGGGACCGCTGTATAGGGAAATGTTGCTCAATAGTTTAATGCGAAAAACCCGTTTATCACCACAGGAAGCCGAACTGCGCAGTCTCCAATTACCCCGACTGTAAGCATGGGAATAAAGCTTTGTTTTTATTTCTGAAACCCTTTCTTTATTTCCTGTTTTCATTCAGCAGGAAATTTCCTATTCTTTAAAAACAGCACCCATGATGTTCAAATCGTGATGTCCATTATTTTTTTACACAGAAGACTGACAACGCTCTGCGTTGTGAATCTCTTTTCCCCTTGCTTTTATTTAATGTGACACTATGCAATGGGATAGGGGGATGCTGTTCATGGGCTTTCTGGTGTGTAAAACACTTGCTTGCAGCATTCTGAATGTTATGCTTAAAAAGCTATTTGGGCAAGAGGAAGACCTCCCTATTCCAGTGTATTACCTCTAGTGTTATCTTTAAAAAAATCATAAAAAAAGAAAGAAAAGTTTCACAACTCAAAGCATGGTTACTGTACAGTATATAAGGTGAGGGGGCTGTCTGGTGTGTAAAACACTTGGTTGCAGCATTGTGAATGTTATGCTTAAAAAGCTATTGAGTCATTAAGAAGACCCCCCTATTCCAGTGTATTACCTGTAGTGTTATCTTCAAAAAATCATAAAAAAATAAAGAAAAGTTTCACCACCCAAAGCAACGTTGTATTATGTGAGAGGGGCTGTCTGGTGAATGTTGTAGCATTGTGAGTGTTTTTCTTACAAAGCTATTGAGTCATTAAGAAGGCCCCTTCTATTCCAGTGTATTACCTGTAGTGTTATCTTAAAAAAATCATATAAAAAATAAAGAAAAGTTTCACAACCCAAAGCAAGGTTGTATTACAGTATGTGAGAGGGGCTGTCTGGTGTGTAAAACACTTGGTTGCAGCATTGTGAATGTTATGCTTAAAAAGCTATTGAGTCATTAAGATGGCCCATTCTATTCCAGTGTATTACCTGTAGTGTTATCTTCAAAAAATCATATTAAAAAAAAGAAAGGTTTCACAGCCCAAAACAAGGTTGTATTATGTGAGAGGGGCTGTCTGGTGTGTAAAACACTTGGTTGCAGCATTGTGAATGTTATGCTTAAAAAGCTATTTAGGCAAGAGGAAGACCCTCCTATTCCTGTAGTGTTATCTTAAAAGAATCATAAAACAATTAAGAAAAGTTTCACAACTCAAAGCAAGGTTGTATTAGGTGAGGGGGGCTGTCTGGTGTGTAAAACACTTGGTTGCAACATTGTGAATGTTATGCTTAAAAAGCTATTGTGTTATGAGGATGACCCTCCTATTCCAGTGTATTACCTGTAGTGTTATCTTCAAAAAATCATATTAAAAAAAGAAAAGTTTCACAACCCAAACAAGGTTGTATAAGGTGAAGGGGGCTGTCTGGTGTGTGATGTCTAATGGTGACATATTGAAAAAAAAATTAAAAAAGGTTTCACAACCCAATGCAAGGCTTGGAAAGGTCAGAGGACCTGCTTAGTGTGTAAAACACTTACTTGCAGCATTGTGGGTGCTGTGGTTTAAATGCTTTTGAACAGCATCCCCTTATCCCAGTGCATATTGCCACATGAAATAAAAGCACGAGAAAAATAGATTCACAACGCAAAGCTGTGTCAGTCTTCTGTGTAAAAAATCGGATTGAACATGGGCGCTGTTTTTAATCAGCTGCTGGGTAAGAATAGGAATTTTCCTGCTGTCAGCAGTATTGTGTATATTGTTGACCCTTACCTGAATGAAAACAGGAAATATTAACACAATAACCCTTTGATTTCTGTTCCTTTTCCATATTCCTTTAGCTGCTCTGCAGATAGCTCATCTTGAACTCCAAATCTTTATCTCATATAGAATCTTTTTTTCCATTCCTTTGAAAATGTTGTTTGTGGTCAGAAGGTCAATAAAGGTTTTTGTCAAATTCATACAGGACTCTGCTACCTGGACTGGAAAAGAACTTTCTTCCTAAAAACCTGAGACCAGGTCTCAATGATTTGTTATGCCAGCTGGCTTCAAAAAGTAAGTTCCTCTTTCTTTACAAGTCTCTATTTTTCTGATAAGAAGTCTTTAAGCTTCCAAAGGCCCACAAGGGAAATGTGGCCCATAATGTAAACTGTACTTGCTCCAGTGGAACAAGGCAAATAGCTCTAAACATGGTGAACATCCCTTAATGTGCCTACAATTAACATTTGATCTCCTGTCATTCCTGCTTATTTCATGATTAGTGCATGACCACCATGATTTCACAACTCAGAGCTGCCTCTTTGGAACCATTGCATAAATTAAAACTAAGCAGATTACATCAACAACAAACACTGTTTCTGATCATTTTTATACCCATGGCTGGTTTTCAATAGCTTTCCAAAATGCATCCTCCTATGCAAAGCTTAAGAGTTTATAGTAATGCACTGCCATTTGTTTCTGTAAAATTCAAACTACCTTAATCTTAGAAACAGTAGTGTTATTTGTTGAGTTTTATCACCCCTAGACACTCTTCAGACTCACAAAAAACGTTTACTCAAATTTACTCACACATTAATTGCAGTTTTTTACTTTAAGTTGAAAAGTGAAATGTTCTCTATCCTAATTTTTCCACTTCGTAAGTAAAATAGGGAATGTAGCCTACTTTCTAACTTACATGGGTGCCGATTGGCAGAAATATACCTTTAATTAATTATATTGCACAGGAATTTTCAATTTAAGATGCCAGATAAAGTAATAAAGGTCACAAAAGCAAGCTCCACATATTAATTTTAACATATTTTGCATAGTTCTAGAAATGCATTTCCTGTACATTTTAATAAACTGTCCTTTCCACACTTTCTCAATGATCACCATCCACCTGCAAATAGACTGTTTTCTTCCTCTTGAAAGGATAATGATTCCAACTGTGTATTTAAGAGCCCTCAGAGCAATAAAAAACAGAAAACCGTCCGGGTGCAGGAGCATAAGAGCGCTGTTCTCCCCAAGTTCACATGGGTTTCCTCTGGGTGCTCCAGTTTCCTTCTACAGTCCAAAAATAAAACACATTCTGGTAGGTTCATGGGCCTTTGGGAAAACCGGCCCTAGTGTGAGTGTGTGTGTGTTTCTGTCTGTGTGGCCCTGTGATGGACTGGTGTCCAGTCCCAATTCCCGACTGGGGTGCCTTCTGTGCAGAACCCTTTCCCTTCTCCCCAAGTTTGTGTGGTTTTCACTCAGTGCTCCTCCTGCCTGGTCTAGAGTAACTGGTATCTCAACGTTGTCCACAGGTGTGCTTTGAGGGAGAGACATGCCTTGTGCCTCATGCTTATGGCAGGCTGCAGGTCTCCACCACCTTTACCAGCAATAAACAGCTTTCTGATCATGGAAGGATAGATGTCATTTTCAAACACACATTTCTTCTCAAACATTGTCTGCTAGATGTTAAAATTAATTTTGGAGTCAAGGAAATTTAAAAAATGGATCTCCTAAAATACATATGACAGTATACCGTTGGCTATGAGAAGTATTCACTTCCTCTTTGATGTTTTCACATTTTATTGTGTCACAGTATAGAATCATAATGCAGTTAATTGGGATGTCTTAATGTGTTTCAAATCAAATCAAAGTTTATTTATCAAATGCACAACAATACAGTGTGCAGCAGTAGTTGCTGGCGATGAAATGTCTTTTCTGCGAGCTCACAAAAATCACAAAATTAAGGTTACGAAAACAAGGTTACATAACAATAGATAATAATGTCATAGAAATGGAATAAAACTCAATGTGAATAGAGCTCCGATGTGTCCAGGGTGTATGCAATATATTATGTCCAAGTAGTGCAGTGTGCTGAATACAATGACAACTGTATGTCCATGTAGCCATCAGAGGTGATTCGCTAAAGGAGCTGCAGGCTGGCTGTTTAGCAGTCTTATTGCCTTGAGGTAGAAGCTGTTCCGTAGTCTGTTGGACCTGGACCGAATGCTCCAGTACCGTTTACCAGACGGTAGGAGAGAAAACAGTTTGTGACTGGGATGACTGGGGTCCTTGAGAAGCTCCCATACCAGGCAGTGATGCAACCAGTCAGGATGCTCTCAATAGTGCACCTGTAGAAGTGAGCCTGGATATGTGAGTGCATATCCCAAGTACATGTGAGTTTTCTCTGGGTGCTCCAGTCTCCTTCCACAGTCCCACAAAAACGCATACTGGTAGGTTAATCGGCTTCTGGAAACAATGGACCCGTTGTGAGTGTTTGTGTGTGTGCCCTGTGATGGACTGGCATCCCATCCAGGGTGTAACCTGCCTTGTGCCCTTTGCTTGCCAGGATAGGCTCTGGCTCCCCTGGGACCCTGAATTGGATGAAGTGGTTAGAAAAATGAATGGTTGGATGAACTCAGGAAATGGCCTGATTTTATATTCATCACTCTAGTCAAAATCTCACATCCCTGCCAGTAAGCACTGTGGACCTGTGATAACCTGTGCAAGGTTAGCAAAATAATTTTTTTATCTAAAAGCGCAAATTCCACCTAACATATAATGACAATAGAAGACATCAGTGCTAGCAACAATAAAGATGATGTACGTAAAAGTCAAAATAGCAGTGAAATCATAGTCATAAAAGTCATAATAAGAGCAGGCTTAAATTGTAATTATCAGAATAGTACACTTATGAAGTGATATGTACCGTTATATGATGAATCAGTCAATGACCAAATAAAATGGCCTTTTTTCCTCTGGTAGATGGTTGGAAGAATTGTTATGCAGCACATTTTTTTCCTTATTACAGTAATTCTCTGTCACTTTAAAGCAAGACCGTCTAAACTAATTCTCTCCACCATCCTTTCATTACCTCATAAAGCTTTATTTTTGCATATTTGTATTGAGTGACTAACTGGAAACCACAAAACTACCACATCCAAATACATTTCTTAGGACTGCTGCATCTTCGAATTACTGTATTTGGTGTGAATACAGTAGGTTTGCTTCTGAAAAAGAATAGCTTTTAGGAGTTTTTTGCTTTATGTATTTCTGATGGCCTGAAATTGCCTTTCACAAAATACTTTGCGGCACAATTTTGTTTGAGGTTCAAAAGCTACCTGGTGGAGCACTTCTTTAGGCCTTGGCAACACAATCTCAGAAGTGGCCCAGATGTTTAGCTGGGTGACCCTCCTCTCACTCAGCAGCTCAGAGAAATGGAAAAGCTACATCAGAACAAGTCTGGAAAGGTCTTTCAAATTGTTCCATTCAACCTCCTCATTTCTGTTTTTCAGTTCTCATATTGTGTTTGTCATCATTCAGCCCCCATTTCTTATAAACATGCAAGATCCAGACTTCCTGACAATACACACAAGACAGAAGACATGGGCAGTACCAGGGCACTGTATAAAGTACAGAAAGGAAGACATTAAACACATATGCAAATAATGGTGCCAACACCAATCAGCACCAAGATTCAATTAAAAAGAAAGGCTATGAAGAAAATGATTTCTCATTTGGATTCATCACTTTTTGTCATTAAGACATCCCTGAATAGATTAACATCTCCTTTTAAATCAGAAGTCTGAAGTCTCTTGAAAATAACTGCAATAGGATGTGTTATCTTAAGAGAAAATTAGATTAAATACAATGACAGATACTGTCTCTTCTGTTTGTTTACATTATTCCCATCACAAAGTACAAGCTCAATTTTTCCCTTTCTGAACAATTGACGTGCTATTGCTATATAATTAAAGACAGTCTTGCAAAGTGGGCAGACCAATTAAAGTGATTACCTGCACTTTCTATCGGGAAAAGTACACAAAAGGTCAAAGTGGGTTAAAAAAAAGTTAGAAGCCTCTTTTGTCAAACCTTCAAATTTGCTGTGCACTAGTGAAATTGACCTGCACCTCCAACATGTAGTTTAAATGGCCCTGAAACCTGCCTTCTGCATTACAAATTAAGTAGAAAGCTGCATTGTTATTTTATGGCTAGTCGATTGTGAGTATTACCGCTATTGTAAAGAATATCCAACATCTGGAATGGGCAAACAGTAATTTGGTTCTGTTCCCAGAAAGACACAGACATCCAAGTATTATGGAATAGTTTCACACTTTTAATACTTTTCTTTTGTCCTCTGAAAAGCCAGTGTCACTCAGGTTAGCTATACCCTATTTGACTGCGAACAAGTGAAGCAGAGCAAATTTGCTTCCAGCATTGCTGTTTAACTTGGGTATCTGTCTTCATTTAACAACCCTGAAACACAGAACATGTGCAATGATATTGATTTGTTTTGAAGGGTGATTCTGTACAGAACTCTCTCTTTGCAATATGTGATATCGTTTCCTGTTAATAACCTTATGAGTGTATTTACTGCAGTACTGCCGTGCATGACCATGGTCTGCAGAATTCAGTGCCCTCTCTTTTTCTGGGTTGACTAACGATTACAGTTATCACTTGGGAGTGGAATCAACAAAGGCCCTGCTATTTAATTGTTGCTCAGTATGAAGGCTGCATCTGTTGCTGTGTATTTTATTACTGCTGCCTTCCACACTGAAAAACTAAGCATTCATCTTAATTGTAGAATCCTTCTTGCCCTCTCACTGAGTGTTTACAACAGGAGCAGGGGAAGCACATAGGAACAGTTTTGAGCTTATTTTTTCAAAAAGAATAATAATGATTGAAGTAAGATTCTCCTTTAATGCTTCAACAAGTTTAAAACCAGAAAGTAAAGTGATTTGCTGTTTTAAGCCTCTCTTTACTGTTAAATGTGGTTAAACTATGCCTCCCGCTGGACTGTTAATGGTGGTGCAGCTGTGCACATAAACATTTACCTGTGCTTAAGCATTTCCTTGAAAGAAGACAGAATACAGCATGATCCACACAGCATAAGGAACAGCACATGAAGAGAATTAAGGTTAAAGAAAAGAATATACTTTTGTGCATTTTAAAAAAAAGTTTGAATCTTTTTTCCATAAAGTAATGGTTATTCTGTCAGTGCTGTATTGTAGCGGTGGCTCTGTGGCTAAGGATCTATGCCTGTGACTGGAAGGTTGCTGGTCTGAATCCTGCAGTTGGCAGAGGAATCCTACTCTGTTGGGCACCTGAGCAGGGCTCTTAACCCCACCTGCTCCAGGGTTGCTGTACAATCTCTGACCCCGAGCTTCTCTCTGTGTCTCATGGAGAGCAAGCTGGGGTATGTGAAGAGATGAATTCCTAATGTGAGAAATTGTATAGGGCTGATAAAGCAACATTATTATTATTAGCACTTACAGTATTGTTATCATGATTTAATTATTAGCACTTTCAAAGTGATAGGATTTCCCCAACATTGATTTTGTGCATGTGCTTGAAGAGATCATAAATACCATTACCAAGGGGTTCATATGCTGAATCGACTCAAAGCAGTTTTTATTGGCCAGGGGTGTTCACAGAGCTGAGTTAGAACCAGAAATGTATCAAATTGAAATCTAACTCCACACTAACATGTATTTCTGTCTTGCTGCCATGTGATTAGTAGCTTTGAGGTGAGATCCTACTTAATCATTTCAAAGAGAACAAAACACAAACTGTAGAAAACTAAATCAGATCTAAATACTAAACAAACTGGTAATAGTGGGCACCATATGTATGTATGAGCAGACAGCCCAAGACTGCCAAGTGCCTCTCATACCTGTGGTGTATGTTCATATTCATGTATACATACAGTATGTCCACGAACCAATGCGCCTCAAGCAGTATATACAGTATTGAACAACAAAAGGAAAACAAATGAAATTTATCACTCCATTCAGGTTTATATGACTTTTAGAAACATAAAATACAGTTTTTGGATACTGATTACGTGATTTAAGTGCATGAATGTGATGGATGTGGTACACTTGAGTGTTGTATAAGCAGTAAATTAACACTAAATTAAAAACTAAACTCCTCATTAGTAAAATAGTTGACAGGGTCTTGGTGATGAGTTGATTTAACCCGTTAAAAGTCAGCCTGGTGAAAGCTGAGATTGAAAATCATTGAAAGGCCCTACTTATCAAAATACTATATGGGCCTCTTCCGTATCAGCAGAAGGACAATCCTCTGAACTTTCTCTTGTTATTTTTACGTGTCTCTGTAGCAAGTGTGGTTCCCGAAGAGGTGAATTTACAAGGGCATTTTCTGCCACCTCCACATTCCTTTTTTCTACTATGAACAACACAACACCGGTGCACTGCAAATTCACAAGCAGCTATTTGATTGAGTTAGAAAGACCGGGTTTCTTCATTAGTATTTCTTTCTCCTGCAAGAAGTAAAGGATTTATTTTCAGTGAGATAAAAACTCTGGGAATGATTTTGAAAGTTCTGGATCCCTGGGACACACCCCAAACAACTCCTGTTACATTTCCCACCAACGCTCAGGGACAGGAGTATAATATTCTTCATAAGACATTCTGGGTTTGGGGATCACCTTCTATTACACTCTGTATTGCCATCTGCCATTTAGGGGCCTCCTTTAGTGCTTGCTGGGATGTTAGGGGTGACCTACTGTACATCCTCTGTCACCAACAATTTCAGTGCTCTTGAACGTTTGGAAGTGGTGACTAAGGTCCTGGAAATATACTGGGTGCAGGGATAATGCAATTTGTAGAGCTTAATTTGCTAGTGGTTTTCAAAATCATAGAATCATGTTTTTGTACTATAGCGAATTACCAGCACTTCCACTGCCTGATGTTTCTTTTCTCTTTCAGTTTTTCATGCATACACCTTTTGAAGAGGAAAACAATACACCTGTGTAAGTGTCATTAACTTCACTTGAAGAATTAACAGTGAGTCTGAGTGCCCTGTGCTAATAACATACCTAGTATTTTATTTTTTCACCAGTTAATCTGGGGCAAGTAGTTTGGCGGTGAGCATGATTTTTAAAACAAAGTGTTCTGAGGTATAAAGACAATCCATAGTTCCCTCATGTGTCTTCTTGGTTCACATTTCAACGTTTAACCTGAAGACGTCCATTAGCTAATGGCCTGTAGCTCTCAAGGACCACAACTGGCCATGCCTGACTTCAATGAACCGCTAAACCTTAATGAAAAGCAACACGTGTTCAAAGCAATTTCAATAACCGCTTCACTCAATACAGGGTTACAGTTAAGCAGTGCCTATCCCAGCAGATAACGAATCCAGGACAGGATTCACACTGGATGGGACACCAGTCCATCTCAGGGCACACCAGTCCATCTCAGGGCACATTTAATAAATGTCAGTCAGCCTAGTCAGCATGTAGTGGGGAAGATGACTCTCAGGACATGGGAATATGGACAGTCATCATCTGTATTCTCTGCAGCTCTTGTAGAGGCACTTTAACTCTCTTCCACGACCACGAGCAAACTGCCTCCAGACTGGAAAGATACATCATGCAAGTTTTCAGCAGCTTATATACATTTCCTGTTTAGCAGCAATCCTCCCGAAGCTGCATGACCTAAGGTGGGTAAGGGGATGAGGTCATCTATCAATGTAGTGGGTCTTCTTCCAGGTTCTCTGACCTGACCTCTGACAGTGTCTGACCAGTGCTTTGACAATGTTGTCTGTCTGGGTCTCTCAGTCCTCCTCTGTCCTGTCTCTGACCGGTCTCCAATTTAATGAAGTCCTGTGCCTGCTCGCAGTGTCTCTCAGCCAGGGTGCCTGCAACAAACTCACCTGACTCCAGTGCAGCCACAAGAGGGAAACATGCAGACTTCACACAGAAAGACATCTCCAGGACAGAATTGAACCCTGTACCAGGGAGCAGCAAAGCAGCAGTGCTAACTGCCCCAAGAAAGGTGACACTCTTCACAAACTATAAACACGATTTTAAAGGCCTGTTGGATTATAGCTCTCCAGCTGAAAGGACTGCCTTCTCTTTTTTATTGAAAAAAGGTACCAAGATTATGAAGCTGTGCATTGGCCCTTTCAAATCTAGGTTTTTTAATTGTATAAAAAATGGTTTAATTGGAAGCAATCCAACTGGCATTATGAGTGGAAATATTTTGATAAATGACTAAGAATATAGCGTGCAACTTTATGAATGCAGCAGTTACCCCCGAATAAGACTGCATATAGCATCAGGCTGAAAGAGTGCGATTTACTTTTTATTATATGAGAACATGATGAAACTTTTCCTCAGAATAACATTTTTTCTTGCTCTGGGGTCCGCTTAAAGCCACCCAGTTTCATAAGGCATTATATTAACAGTGATTCCAATGTTTCTATTTTTTTTTAATTTAATAACTGTCCGCGTGTAGCTCAAATAAGATCAAATTCAGGCCGTGTGCACCGGCCAGGTGGCGTAGCGGGCAAAGTCAGTGTTGCAGCTATTGAAAACCAGCCTCTAAGCCCTGTGGCTTAGAGTAGCCTAGAGCCCCCCCGGCACCTCTTCGCTCAGAGCGGGTTCGAATCCAACCCGGGTACGGTCCGATCACGCTCCACCGGCGAAGTGCGTTTTCCAGCAGCCGGGTCTGCACCGGGCCGGTATTTTTAGGGGGGTGGCCATTCTAGGTCACACCCCTAAGAATGGGGAACATTGCACGGGATTAAAGTACTAAAAGGGGTTTACAAAAAGAGGACGAATGACGTAATTGCAGAAATTGGCGGCGTTTTACGTCACTGTCACCTGGCGTAAATTCCCCACGAGTGCGGCTCTCTTCCCCTTCCACGCGTGGGTCTGATTCAAGATGGCGGTGCTGGCAGTTTGCGAGGTAATGTTTCTCTTTTTAAACACTTTAAAATATCATTTTTCTGCCCCAAAATGCCTAGAATACAGTGTTTTTGTTTTTGAGGTTTCATTCAGGTACAAAACTATTCAGAAAGATGTCCTTTTATTGAATGAACAGTGCATTTCTGCGCTGTTTGAACGGGGGTGAAGTTTCTCTCGGCAAGGAGAGGAGTTGAAACCATTTTCTTAGCCAAACCTTGTTGAATACTAATGCATTTTTATTGGTGTTGTTTTGCAGAACTTCTGTGTCCCATCCAGTTGCTGCAACCGAGACCTGAAGGTGTTGGAACCAGTTAATGATTATTTCTTTGTCATCGTTGGACATTGTTCGGAATTGCCGGCGTGTGTTTGGTGATGGTGGGGTTTTAAGTAAAATGAAATAAAATGGTAAGAAAATATCCTTGAACTCCATTTAATATACTTCACGTGGTTAACTAACGGTTGAGGAATAAAAGTGTTAAATTGTTGTAATGTTTTTCAGTTGGGAAGGAGTTGAAACCATGTTCTGTAGCTGAACTTTGTTGAATACATTAGTCTTTTTTATGAGTGTTATTTTGCAGAACTTCTGTTTCCTATCCAGTGGCAGGAACCGAGACGTGAAGCTGTTGAAACCAGTCATTTTTAGAACTTTGACCTATTCTTCTTTTTTCTGTTCCGAATCCAGTATAGATAGAGGTGTGGTGTTTTCCATTGGATCTGTAGACGGGGTAAGTTTTGGCTTTCAATAAATTAGAATTGTAAATAGTACTGAGCATCAAAAGAAACACTGCATAACTGTCACTTTGCTGTGGGTAGTTATCAGGAAAATGGCAATCAGTGTAGCAGGTGTACTGGGCAGACTAGACATAAGTCATTTCATTTTGGTGATGAATGTTTCTCATCAACAGGGGGTCTCCTTTGAAAGCCGCATGCTAGTGTCGTGTGGGGACACACATTCCAAGCTGCACATCTGCAGTGCCTGTCTTGCAGCGTGCCGTGGTCACTGTCTGGAGGGATTCGGTTCTCTCTCCCAGATCCCGGACAAGCACGTGCCTGTTCGCTGGTCACTGAAATCTACGTGTTCAGCTGAGCTTTTGTCTGGTGAGTAGGGCCTTCATGGCTTTGACTGTCTGGTTGTCATCCTGCACGTCGGCTGGGTTTACAAGAGCAGCAGGAGAACATGCACTGTCCTGCTGGCATGTTGTCACTTCAGGATGAGTCTGCATGAAGGGCAGGTAGTGAGGACCCAGGATATCCCTGGGATATCCAAACTCTTGGATATTTTTGTACCCTTTTCTATATCTATGCATTTTTAATCACTTTTATCTTTACCTTGCTCAGAATGCTTTTTAGTCTTAATTTGTGTACCTTTCTTCCAGGTTCACTGCCTGACTTTTGATCCGTAAACAGAGTAGGCTTTTTATCCAGTAAATGTGACGGAGTCACTTCAGTGGTGAACAGGTGTTGCTGACAAGTGCTTTATCATTTTTTAAAATGTTTGAGCATGTGATTTTGCAATAAAAATAGTGATGGAGAGAAAAAGATGTGTAAGTATCCTTTGTAATCGGGCAGTACTGGTAAGTTTTTTTAACAGAAATTACTGAAGTCCACAAGTCAATAGAAAATAGTGTTATGACAATCAGACCTACAACATACTAATGACACAAAGGGATTGTCTTCATATCTAGGGCATTTGGGTTCACTTGTGTTTTTCTTTCTTGATCTTCACCAGGCTTAATATGCAACACGACGGATCACCACCTCATGACCTGATCAGCACTTTTGATGAAGAGGTAAGTGAAGGCTTATGTACCAGTCATTCCCGACATTAATGATCATGTTATTAGACCTTGACATTCGTGCAACATCTAAAGTTTGTGTACATTACATAAAAACTTCCACGAATGGTGTTTATTTTGATGCTGAGTATAACAAATACTAATGTGAACATTTTGAACTTCATTCTTGAGTGAGTAGCACTCCAGGTGTAATGGAACGTAAAGCCAAGTCATAGTAGTGGAAAGTGAGGTACAGGTGTGTTGAGGCCCCATCCATTTTCTTACCCGTTCTTCCAATTCAGGATCGCAGGGGAGCTGGAGCCTGTATCGGCAAGAAATGGGCTCAAGGCAGGGTACACCCTGGACAGGACTCCAGTCCATCACCGGGCACATTCACACTCACACCTAGGGCCAGTTTACTGGAAGTCAGTTAACCTACCAGTATGTCTTTGGACTGTGGGAGGAAACCAGAGTATCTGGAGGAAACCCACAAGAACACGAGGAGAAAACACAAGCTCCATGCAGTTAGCATCTGAGATCTGGGACTGAATCCAGTGCCCCAGGTGAGGCAGTAGTATTAATCACTGTGCTGCTGTGCAGGCCTGTATTTAGGCAGATGTGATTAAATCCTGTATATTGCAGCACTTGATTGTAGCCAACTGAACTGATATGGAATCATCTTGCTGTGAATTAGTGACTTGCCTGTGCACCATTGTTTCTCCTCTCACCTGACAGATTCATCACTTTGTGATACTGCTCCATACATGTGCGTGTAAAGTCATGTTGTCATTTTTAGTAGTAGCTCTTTATTGAAGCATTCTTTAGGGAAAACTGAAGAAAAAGCTTTGTGTTCTTTGACTGTAATGCAGAGCAACAGTACATTTGAACTGGGGAAAACAGCTCTTGAAACATTTTGTGTAAGACTTGCATTCTAAAGGGCATGTGTTGTCTTCTCCCTTAGACAAAGAGAGACGGTACTTGATGAACACAACTGCTGCAAGTCCAGTTTTGCTACAACCTGCCTGTTGCTGAAGCCTCACTCCAGCGGGAATCACTCTGTTTCCACAGCAGGTAAGTGTTGACATTGTGCTCTTGTTTTGATGTAAGATGTATGGGTAATGGACCACGAAACAGAAATGCCGATGTTCTGTCACTTAAGACGGCATTTGAATGAACTGTGTGGTCTGTATGGCCTGTGTGCAACGTGGCATAGAGTCTACAGCAAACTATTGGGTGACCCGACCACACATGCTCTGGGTTCGCTTGTGAAACATCAGCAAGTTGAACTGTCTTACTCATTGAAGCTCCTGTTGACCATGCCCTGACAATCATCTCACTTTCAAAGTCACTACAGTCTCCGGAAGTCATTACAATGTCTCCTTGCAGCCATGGTAGCCATAAATGTAGGCAACCAGGCCTTTCTGGTGATCTTGAGCTTGCTTATTTGTTTAAAGCGTGAGCCATTGTTGTATGGAAGCCTTTGCTTACAATATTCTAGGTGTCCCTCATTTACCCAGATGTTTCCATCGTTTTGTCCAATACCTGTAGATTAGCTTCTTAAAATGAAGCTGTTTCATTTTTAGCTATTTTAGCTTTTGATTTTATTGTGTGCATCACCAGTAGTATATCTAGCTGTGGCAGTAACCCCATTGCATCACACCTCCGGTGTGTTGAGTGGGGCTTTGCCATGTGGTCTGGATGGTTCAGATTCTAGATTTGGTTGAGCAGGGCAAAGGTGCTCCACTAAAACTATTGATTTAACTTGCTAATGAAAAAAACCCTGCTGCCTGAGCAGAACAGCACCAAAACAAAATCTGTTTCACCTTTAATTTTAATTTGTGAGCATTTTTACTTTGGGGCCTTCAGACTGTTGGACGAGCTGTGCACCCCTTTTCTTGAAAACATTGTGCTTTATATTGTGCCAGTCAGGCCTCTCGCATACTAATGACAGAAAGGAGTTCTCTTGATATGTAGGGCATATGAGTTCATTTGTGGGGGTGTTTTAAATGACACCCATTTTCTTACCACTTCTTCCAATTCAGGGTCGAGGTGGAGCTGGAGCACATATTGGCAAGTCAGGGTTTACCCTGAAAAGAACTCCAGTCCATCCCAGGGCACACACACGCATACATGCTCAACCCTTTGTCTAGGCAATCAACCAGTATGTTTTCAGACTGTGTGAGTAAATAGGAGCACCCATAGGAAACCCATGTGAACCTGGAGAGAATGTACAAGCTCCATGCAGGCAGGACCCCTGTTCCGGGACTGAATCCAAGTTCTGTGAAATCCTGTCTATGGATCCTGGCACTTGGTTGTAGCCAACTGAATTGGTATGGACTCATCTTGCTGTGAATCTGTTCCTCTTCTCACCTGCCAAATTTATCACTTTAATGAGACAGCTTCATGGTAGCTTGTAGGGAGAAGTGAAGAGAAAGCATTTTATCCATTGACTCTAATGGAGAGCAACAGTAAATCTCAACTGTGCAATCTGAACTGTAAACATTGGGAACTTTTTGTCTAAGGAGTGTATTTTAAATGACATTTGATTTCTTCTTCCTAGGATACAGAGAGCCAGTACTTGGCCAACATGACTGCTGCAAGTCCAGTTTTCCAAGCCTGCCTCTCGGTTAAACCTCACTCCAGTGGGATTCACTCTGTTTCCACAGCCGGTAAGTGTTGTCTGTGTGCTCTTGATTTATTATAGAATGAATAGGTAGTGGGCAAAAAATGGGAAACAACAAGAGTCCATTCATCCAAAATGTGCAGTTCATATGATCTGTACGCAATGTGGCAGAGAGTCCCCGAGCATGTGTGATTCTGCAGGAGGGGTGTGGCGCCATCTTTCCGTGAGAAAGTCAAATCAACTCACACTGGATGTGGAAAATGTTGTCTGGGTTGTTGTTCCAGAATATCCCTTAATTTATCGATTGGCCCTAAATGCGGTGACCGAGAAGGTCATGACAGATGGATAACATCAGTGTGATGCTCATCAAACTACTGGTTGACCACACATGCTCTGTTTGCCTTGCACCTACAATTGATGCATGGATACCATAGTCCTGGGAGTATGTGCTTCCATCCTTTGTTGATGAGGTCTTTCCCATGGACTTCCATGCTTTAGGTACCATTGATTGTGAAACATGAGCAAGTTGAGCTGTCTTACTGCAGCTGCTGCAGAACCTGCCCTAACCATCACCCCACTTTCAAATGTGCTGCAGTTTCTTCTTGCAGCCTTGGTCGTTGTAAATATCTTTTTCTACAAGACCTCCAGCATGCCAATCTGCTTCATGCATGAGCCCTTTTGCCCACTAACTGTAGATCAGCTTCTTGAAATGTAACTGTTGCAGTTTTAGCTATTTTAGCTTTTGCTTTTATTCTGTGCATCACCAGTAGAATAACCAGCCACAGCAGTAACCCCATTGCTTCTTGGTTGCATGCCTCAGGTTCTAGATTTTTATTTAACTTGCCAATGTAAAAACCAGCCGCTGCCAGAGCAGAACGGCACCAAATCAAAATCTGCCCTCTCATTTCATTTGTGAGCATTTTTAAGCTGGGGCCTTCAGACGAATTGTAGAGCTGTGCTTGAAACTTCCTCTTGAGATTGTTTAACCAACTATGTCTGGTGCCACTCAACCCAGTTTCCATTTGCTGCTGTGGAGAAGCCATTCTGTTTCAGCTGATGGGATTATTTTCAGTAATATTTGATCATTCTGAACTTTTTTTGTGCAATTGTTAACATGGTTATTTTTTCTCATCTAGGACTGTCCCCCCATGGCTCCGCTGCCGAAACCTCAATCCACCCATGTCCCAGAGATGGTTCTGCTCCTGTTGCTGTCTGTGTTCCTTTTGCACTGTACTCAATAAACTATGGTATGCTCCATTTGTTGCCTCTTCATTGGTTGCAGGCTTTGCTGCTCTTTGTGCAGAGGAGGAACCAGGGCAGGAAAGTCAGGTGGGTCTTTTTTGCATATGCAGCAGGAGGTGGGGTTTTGAGGGGGTGGGTTAGTTATGGCTCCTCCCCAAACAGGGAGATAGCCAAAATTTGAGCTGGTTTCAGGGGGACACAGGTGGGGTTATGGGGGGGAGGGAGGAGGGCAGGATTGGGTGGGGTCTGGCTCCTCCCCAAACAGGGAGATAGCCAAAATTTGAGCCCGTTCCTGGGGGGAAACAGGTGAGGGTTAGCTGGGGAAGGGCTGGCTCCTCCCCAAACAGGGAGATAGCCAAAATTTGAGCCCGTTCCTGGGGGGAAACAGGTGGGGAGTAGCTAGGGTGGGAGATGGGGAAGGGCTGGCTCCTCCCCAAACAGGGAGATAGCCAAAATTTGAGCCCGTTCCTGGGGGGAAACAGGTGGGGAGTAGCTAGGGTGGGAGATGGGGAAGGGCTGGCTCCTCCCCAAACAGGGAGATAGCCAAAATTGGGGCCCGTTCCTGGGGGAAACAGGTGGGGAGTAGCTAGGGCTTGTTTCCCCCAGGAACGGGCTCAAATTTTGGCTATCTCCCTGTTTGGGGAGGAGCCAGACCCCACCCAATCCTGCCCTCCTCCCTCCCCCCCACCTGTGTCCCCCTGAAACCAGCTCCAATTTTGGCTATCTCCCTGTTTGGGGAGGAGCTGTGCCTAAGCCCCACACCCACCAACTCCCAGTGGGCAGACCTGGAACACAAAGCAGAGAGGCGGCCCCAAAAATAAGCATCCACAACACCATAAGGAAATCAAGCACTTTTGTTTATTAAAACACCAAAGACAGACTCGGGCGTGTTCCCCTGGCAACAAGGCTCCTCGCGTCTTCGGCACCGTCTAAAATGAGACAGGAAAAAGACTAACATTAGTGACACCTCATAAAGACAAAGTGAGAGAAAATGACATTTTCCTGCTTTCACACACAGCATTGAAGTGAAAAACACCTGTTGACTACACATTTGACAGAATGAGGGGAGAAGAGTAATACAAATCTTAAACTGGCTAGTCAAATTATTTTGCTTACTTGTCAATAAATGGCTTTTTCACCAGTAGAGATGGCTACGCCAGGCAACTCACTTTCAAAAAGCCCCATTCATTACTGGCACAGTTAAAAACTTGAGCAAGCTAGAAGATTACTACGTGACACATATTGGATATGCATTTCCAACAAAATACAGTTTGCATCAAAGGTAAAACTCTGGGCAAACACAAAGCTCTTTTCCTAAGACACTTAAAATGAGTCTGTAGTCCTCAACTGTTAACAAGCAGGCTGTTTGGAAACGCACATAAAAACTAGGCAAGAAACGTGCCACCATAACCAAGAGCACTTTGTCATGAAGGCTGGGAACCATCCTGTGTTAAAACAATGTGGCAGCTCAAAGGCAGCTTTTTTATAAGTTTTGGGTGGTCAAATACTGACCTTACCTAAATGTTCAGGTAATTCCCAGCCATCCCGAGTCTAACCTGCACAATCAATACAATAATAACCTCAGTGCAAAAAAAAAAAAAAAATCAGCACCACACTTCTATACAAAAACTCCCTATTTGCATACAACAGCAGTACTGGGGGATGGCCATGCAGATTCTGACAGCCAGAAGAAAAGCCCCAGATGGGGGGTGAATACCTTTGATAGCCACTGTAAGGTGTTGAAAGATGTAAAAAAGCCCTGACGACGTAAAGTGACCGGAGAGCCTGAATGTTCTGAAGTACGAGTTGAATAATGTACTGTAGGATTCCTGCAGCGACCCTTAATTTACTACAAGAAAAATTAGTTTCACAAAGACTGCGTGGGTTGCTGTTGGAGACACTGCCTATGGATCAAGAAAGCATCTCTTAGATCCAGCTAATCTGACCAGGTTCGACACAGAAATCCCTCAGAGACGTGTGAACGATACAGCGGGGTGACAGCTGTCACAGAGGCCTCTCTCTTTCGCCACACAAACTGAAGAATCAGTCTGGCAAGAGCTTTGGGATTCTACAGGAGCTACAGGTTTCTTTTTCGACAGAACCAAACCGAGAACTTCCAGCCCAGGAAGACTATACCAACATTATTCCACACACTTACAGCAAAAAACTAATGTCTTACCTGGCTTAGAAGGTCCTGGGAAACACTTTGCTTCTCTTCGTGGTGAATCAAGCTTCAGGGGTGGGCTCTCAACACTTTCTGCACCTTGAGAGGCAAAAGTAAACAGGGAAAATGAAGCCAACGACCTCCATGTCATACCTGCTTGTTCCCAAGCTGAAAGAGTCCTCATGCCCTCACCCAAGGAAACATTGTTTCCTCTTAAACAAGTGAAAACTTCAAAACATTACACTAAAAGAAATAAACACGTGGCTACAAAACCACTTCAAGCGCCTGTTTCTCTTCAATTATTTCCCATAATAAATGCATATTGTGGTCTGACTGGATGGCAGAACACAACCTCATCTCAGTACAGATACACCATAAAATTCTATGTAATAGCAGTAATGTTCATTTCTTCACCTTCAATTATTTCTTAAGAGCAATATAGCTTTTGGGGGTCCTGCTATTTCTAAAACCAAAAACACAAAACGTATGCCTGGTTTCAAGAAAGAGCTGCTTCTAAGCAAACCAAGAGCACAATGACAACACTTACCGGCTGTGAAAACAGAGCGAATCCCGCTGGAGCGAGGCTTCAGCAACAGGCAGGTCATGGCAAAACTATAACTGGACTTGTAGCAGTCGTGTTCACCAAGAACTGGCTCTCCTTGTCTAAGGGAGAAGACAACACATGCCATTTAGAATGCAAGTCTTAGACAAAACGTTTCAAGAGCTGTTTTCACATGGAGACTGTTCTCATGGACTGTAATGCAAAGACTGTTGCTCTGTATTACAGCCAATTAATATGATGCTTTTCTTCAGAATGTGTCAATAAAGAGCTGCTTCTAAAAATACCAACATGATTTCACATGGACATGAAGCAGTGTCACAAAGTGATGCATTTGGCAGGTAAGAAGAGAAACAATGGTGCACAGACAAGTCACTGATTCATGGCAAGAAGAGTCCAGACCAATTCAGGTGGCTACAGCCAAGTGCAATATTGAGGATATTTAATCATCACTGCCTGTGCACACCCGGACCTGGGGTGCTACCGGCATGGAGTTTGTACCTTATCGCTGTGCTCATCTGGGTTCCCTCCATGTTCCTCCCACAGTCCAAAACCATGCTGGTAGGGTAACTGGCTTCTAGGGAAATATGCCCTACGTGTGGCTGGGAGTGTGAATGTGCCCTGCGATGGACTGGAGTCCTGTCCAGGGTGTACCCTGCCTTGAGCCCATTTCTTGCAGATACAGGCTCCAACAGCTCTACCTCGACCCTGAATTGGATGAAGCTGTAATAACATGGATGGGCCTAAACACATCTGTACTTCGCTATGCACTACTGTGGCTGGCCTGAAGTCCCTTTACACCTGGAGTGCCACTCATTCAAGAATGAAGATCAAATTGTTAGCTCAGTGTTTATTATACTAAGCATCAAAAGAAACACTTTCATTAAATATGCATCAATATCATGAATAATGACTAATGATACAGAATACATGATTTAATATAATGTGAGCCCTAACTCACCTGTTCATGGAGAGCGCTGGTCAGGTCACGACGTGGTGATCTGCCCTGTGGAATAACAAGCCTAGTGAAGATCAAGAAAGAAAAGCACAAATTAACCCATATGCATTATACATCAAGACAATGCCTTCCTGTCACTGGTATGTGGAGGCCAGATTGTTCACTGTCTTCTACTGTTCTACAGTAATTTCTGTTCAACATCATTTTCTAACCCACCAAGACATCACAGACAAACACCATGAGGCCCGAGTGTGACAGTTTAGCTGCTATCAAACTCCTCTTGTACTGCTTGATGGCACCCTGGCTGCACGGTCCTACATGCCCATGTCCTGGGTCCTCACTACCTGGCCTTCATGCAGACTCATCCTGAAGTGACAACATGCCAGCAGGACAGTGCATGTTCTCCTGCTGCTCTTGTAAACCCAGCTGACGTGCAGGATGAGAACCAGACAGTCAAAGCCATGAAGGCCCTACTCACCAGACGAAAGCTCCGCTGAACACGTAGATTTCAGTGATCAGCAAACAGGCACGTGCTTGTCCGGGATCTGGGAGAGAGAACCGAATCCCTCCAGACAGTGACCACGGCACGCTGCAAGACAGGCACTGCAGATGTAGACCTTGGAATGTGTGTCCACACACGACACTAGCATGCGCCTTTCAAAGGAGACCCCCTGTTGATGAGAAACATTCATGAGTAAGCACTAATCAGAATTGACCTATAATAAAATAAATAACAGTGCACCAGCTACACAAATCGCCATTTTCCTGACAACTACCTGCAGCAAAATGGCAGTTATGCACTATTCATTTTCATGCTCAGTACTATTTACAATGCTTAAGCTTTTTGGTGCAATGTGGTAAATATAATCTAGTGTTTCCTCCTATGTAGTGTTAACGCTTGCAATTCGGGGTTTATCAAAAACCATAACTTACCACGTCTACAGATCCAATGAAAAAGCCCACAACTTGATCTACACTCGATTTACAACAGGATTTACACGAAAAACAATAAAAATAGTTAAACAAGTGTGGCACAAGAAAAGAGCACAGAGTTGCAAAATCTCTAGGTAGGCAAGTCCCTACATAAAACATATTCACCCTTTTATTCCGCAACGGTTAGCTAAAATAAAGTGTATTTAGCGGATTCTACAACGGAGGTTTTCTTACCATTTTATATTTGAAAATCGCACCACGCCGGCAATTCCGATGCCAAAGCAATAATCATTAACTGGTCCCAACACCTTCAGGTCTCGGTTGCAGCAACTGGATGGGACACAGAAGTTCTGCAAAACAACACCAATAAAAATGCATTAGTATTCAACAAGGTTCGGCTAAGAAAATGGTTTCAACTCCTTTCCTTCCCGTTCAAACAGCGCAGAAATACACTGTTCATTCAATAAAAGGACATCTTTCTGAAAAGTCTCGTACCTGAAGGAAACTTCAAAAACAAAAACACCGGATTCTAGCCAGTTTGGGGTAGAAAAATAATATTTTTAACTGTTTGAAAAGAGAAACATTACCTCGCAAACTGCCGGCACCGCCATCTTGAATCAGACACAACCGTGGAAGGAGAGAGCCGCACTCGTGGGGAATTTACGCCAGGTGACAGTGACGTAAAACGCCGCCAATTTCTGCAATTACGTCATTCGTCCCCTTTTTGTAAACCCCTTTTAGTACTTTAATCCCGTGCAATGTTCCCCATTCTTAGGGGTGTGACCTAGAATGGCCACCCCCCTAAAAATACCGGCCCGGTGCAGACCCGGCTGCTGGAAAACGCACTTCGCCGGTGGAGCGTGATCGGACCGTACCCGGGTTGGATTCGAACCCGCTCTGAGCGAAGAGGTGCCGGGGGGGCTCTAGGCTACTCTAAGCCACAGGGTTTAGAGCCTGGTTTTCAATAGCTGCAACACTGACTTTGCCCGCTACGCCACCTGGCCGGTGAACACGGCCTGAATTTGATCTTATTTGAGCTACACGCAGACAGTTATTAAATAAAAAAAAAATTAGAAACATTGGAATCACTGTTAATATAATGCCTTATGAAACTGGGTGGCTTTAAGCGGACCCCAGAGCAAGAAAAAATGTAATTCTGAGGAAAAGTTTCATCATGTTCTCATATAGTAAAAAGTAAATCGCACTCTTTCAGCCTGATGCTATATGCAGTCTTATTCGGGGGTAACTGCTGTATTCATAAAGTTGCACGCTATATTCTTAGTCATTTATCAAAATATTTCCACTCATAATGCCAGTTGGATTGCTTCCAATTAAACAATTTTTTACACAATTAAAACTTAGATTTGAAAGGGCCAATGCACAGCTTCATAATCTTGGTACCTTTTTTCAATAAAAAACAGATGGCAGATCTTTCAGCTGGAGAGCTATAATCCAACAGGCCTTTAAAATCGTGTTTATAGTTTGTGAAGAGTGTCACCTTTCTTGGGGCAGTTAGCACTGCTGCTTTGCTGCTCCCTGGTACAGGGTTCAATTCTGTCCTGGAGATGTCTTTCTGTGTGAAGTCTGCATGTTTCCCTCTTGTGGCTGCACTGGAGTCAGGTGAGTTTGTTGCAGGCACCCTGGCTGAGAGACACTGCGAGCAGGCACAGGATTTCATTAAATTGGTGACCGGTCAGAGACAGGACAGAGGAGGACCGAGAGACCCAGACAGACAACATTGTCAAAGCACTGTCAGAGGTCAGGTCAGAGAACCTGGATGAAGACCCACTACACTGATAGATGACCTCATCCCCTTACCCACCTTAGGTCATGCAGCTTCGGGAGGATTGCTGCTAAACAGGAATTGTATATAAGCTGCTGAAAACTTGCATGATGTATCTTTCCAGTCTGGAGGCAGTTTGCTGGATACGATCACTCCAAGTGAAGCCTGGGGTGGTTGTGGAAGAGAGTTAAAGTGCCTCTACAAGAGCTGCAGAGAATACAGATGATGACTGTCCATATTCCCATGTCCTGAGAGTCATCTTCCCCACTACATGCTGACTAGGCTGACTGACATTTATTAAATGTGCCCTGAGATGGACTGGTGTCCCATCCAGTGTGAATCCTGTCCTGGACCCGTTATCTGCTGGGATAGGCTCTGCTTAACTGTAACCCTGTATTGAGTGAGGCGGTTATTGAAATTGCTTTGAACACGTGTCGCTTTTCATTAAGGTTTAGCGGTTCGTTGAAGTCAGGCATGGCCAGTTGTGGTCCTTGAGA
Organism: Lepisosteus platostomus; assembly: GCF_059453375.1. Classification (NCBI taxonomy): domain Eukaryota; kingdom Metazoa; phylum Chordata; class Actinopteri; order Semionotiformes; family Lepisosteidae; genus Lepisosteus; species Lepisosteus platostomus. Next base: position 8,453,005 of record NC_142635.1, on the reverse strand, counting down.
GCTACAAGCCATTAGCTAATGGACGTCTTCAGGTTAAACGTTGAAATGTGAACCAAGAAGACACATGAGGGAACTATGGATTGTCTTTATACCTCAGAACACTTTGTTTTAAAAATCATGCTCCCCGCCAAACTACTTTCCTCTTCAAAAGGTTATGCATGAAAAACTGAAAGAGAAAAGAAACATCAGGCAGTGGAAGTGCTGGTAATTCACTATAGTACAAAAACATGATTCTATGATTTTGAAAACCACTAGCAACTTAAGCTCTACAGATTGCATTATCCCTGTACCCAGTATATTTCCAGGACCTTAGTCACCACTTCCAAACGTTCAGGAGCACTGAAATTGTTGGTGACAGAGGTTGTACAGTAGGTAACCCCTAACCTCCCAGCAAGCACTAAAGGAGGCCCCTAAATGGCAGATGGCAATACAGAGTGTAATAGAAGGTGATCCCCAAAGCAAGAATATCGTATGAAGAATATTATACTCCTGTCCCTGAGCGTTGGTGGGAAATGTAACAGGAGTTGTTTGGGGTGTGTCCCAGGGATCCAGAAGTTTCAAAATCATTCCCAGAGCTTTTATCTCACTGAAAATAAATCCTTTACTTCTTGCAAACAGGAGAAAGAAATACTAATGAAGAAACCCGGTCTTTCTAACTCAATCAAATAACTGCTTGTGAATTTGCAGTGCACCGGTGTTGTGTTGTTCATAGTAGAAAAAAGGAACGTGGAGGTGGCAGAAAATGCCCTTGTAAATTCACCTCTTCGGGAATCACACTTGCTACAGAGACACGTAAAAATAACAAGAGAAAGTTCAGAGGATTGTCCTTCTGCTGATACGGAAGAGGCCCATATAGTATTTTGATAAGTAGGGCATATTGGTTCCTTTCAATGATTTTCAATCTCAGCTTTCACCAGGCTGACTTTTAACGGGTTAAATCAACTCATCACCAAGGCCCTGTCAACTATTTTACTAATGAGGAGTTTAGTTTTTAATTTAGAGTTAATTTACTGCTTATACAACACTCAAGTGTACCACATCCATCACATTCATGCACTTAAATCACGTAATCAGTATCCAAAAACTGTATTTTATGTTTCTAAAAGTCATATAAACCTGAATGGAGTGATACATTTCATTTGTTTTCCTTTTGTTGTTCAATACTGTATATACTGCTTCAGGCGCATTGGTTCGTGGACATACTGTATGTACACATGAATATGAACATACACTACAGGTATGAGAGGCACTTGGCAGTCTTGGGCTGTCTGCTCATACTGTATATGATGCCCGCTATTACCAGTTAGTTTAGTATGTAGATTTAGTTTTCTACAGTTTGTGTTTTGTTCTGTTTGAAATGATTCAGTAGGATCTCACCTCAAAGCTACTAATCACATGGCAGCAAGACAGAAATACATGTTAGTGTGGAGTTAGATTTCAATGTGATACATTTCTGGTTCTAACTCAGCTCTGTGAACACCCCTGGCCAATAAAAGCTGCTTTGAGTCGATTCAGCATATGAACCCCTTGGTAATGGTATTTATGATCTCTTCAAGCACATGCACAAAATCAATGTTGGGGAAATCCTATCACTTTGAAAGTGCTAATAATTAAATCATGATAACAATACTGTAAGTGCTAATAATAATAATAATGTTACTTTATTAGCCCTATACAATTTCTCACATTACAAATTCATCTCTTCACATACCCCAGCTTTCTCTCCATGAGACACAGAGAGAAGCTTGGGGTCAGAGATTGTACAGCAACCCTGGAGCAGGTGGGGTTAAGAGCCCTGCTCAGGTGCCCAACAGAGTAGGTTTCCTCTGCCAGCTGCAGGATTCAAACCAGCAACCTTCCAGTCACAGGCATAGATCCTTAGCCACAGAGCCACCGCTCCAATACAGCACTAACTGAATAACCATTACTTTATGGAAAAAAGATTCAAACTTTTTTTTTTAAATGCACAAAAGTATATTCTTTTCTTTGACCTTAATTCTCTTCATGTGCGGTTCCTAATGCTGTGTGGATCATGCTGTATTCTGTCTTCTTTCAAGGAAATGCTTTAGCACCGGTAAATGTTTATGTGCACTGCTGCACCACCATTAACAGTCCAGCGGGAGGCATAGTTTAACCACTTTTAAAAGTAAAGAAAGGCTTAAAACAGAAAATCACTTTAATTTCTGGTTTTAAACTTGTTGAAGCATTAAAGGAGAATCTTACTTTTATCTATACTACAGAGTTGAAATGGAAGAATGAAAGCTACTTTTTAATAAACTATAATCTTTGACTACACTCCTCCTTCCTATCTTGTCCTTGCAGTCCATTGAGGCCATTCTATATTGTTGTATTGACTATTCCAAGGAGGATAGTGTAATTATGTATAAATAGCAAGAATCACATTTTTGTGTCACGTTAAAATGATATAGAATATACTATTTGAGGTTTCTATGTTTCTGTGTGGAGGAAAATAACGCAGAAGAATTTTCATGCACCACTAAGTCTTTAGCTCAAGACAGAAATGTTTTGTTTCTACGATTGTAAGTTCAAAACCAGAATACTAACATCTAAGAGCAATGTTTCCCTATTATTCTTTTTGAAAAAATAAGCTCAAAACTGTTCCTATGTGCTTCCCCTGCTCCTGTTGTAAACACTCAGTGAGAGGGCAAGAAGGATTCTAATATACAATTAAGATGAATGCTTAGTTTTTCAGTGTGGAAGGCAGCAGTAATAAAATACACAGCAACAGATGCAGCCTTCATACTGAGCAACAATTAAATAGCAGGGCCATTGTTGATTCCACTCCCAAGTGATAACTGTAATCGTTAGTCAACCCAGAAAAAGAGAGGGCACTGAATTCTGCAGACCATGGTCATGCACGGCAGTACTGCAGTAAATACACTCATAAGGTTATAAAGAGGAAACAATATCACATATTGCAAAGAGAGAGTTCTGTACAGAATCACCCTTCAAAACAAATCAATATCATTGCACATGTTCTGTGTTTCAGGGATGTTAAATGAAGACAGATACCCAAGTTAAACAGCAATGCTGGAAGCAAATTTGCTCTGCTTCACTTGTTCGCAGTCAAATAGGGTATAGCTAACCTGAGTGACATTGGCTTTTCAGAGGACAAAAGAAAAGTATTAAAAGTGTGAAACTATTCCATAATACTTGGATGTCTGTGTCTTTCTGGGAACAGAACCAAATTACTGTTTGCCCATTCCAGATGTTGGATATTCTTTACCATAGCGGTAATACTCACAATCGACAAGCCATAAAATAACAATGCAGCTTTCTACTTAATTTGTAATGCAGAAGGCAGGTTTCAGGGCCATTCAAACTACATGTTGGAGGTGCAGGTCAATTTCACTAGTGCACAGCTAATTTGAAGGTTTGACAAAAGAGGCTTCTAACTTTTTTTTAACCCACTTTGACCTTTTGTGTACTTTTCCCGATAGAAAGTGCAGGTAATCACTTTAATTGGTCTGCCCACTTTGCGAGACTGTTTTTAATTGTATAGCAATAGCACGTCAATTGTTCAGAAAGGGAAAAATTGAGCTTGTACTTTGTGATGGGAATCATGTAAACGAACAGAAGAGACAGTATCTGTCATTGTATTTAATCTAATTTTCTCTTAAGATAACACATCCTATTGCAGTTATTTTCAAGAGACTTCAGACTTCTGATTTAAAAGGAGATGTTAATCTATTCAGGGATTTCTTAATGACAAAAAGTGATGAATCCAAATGAGAAACCATTTTCTTCATAGCCTTTCTTTTTAATTGAATCTTGGTGCTGATTGGTGTTGGCTACATTATTTGCATATGTGTTTAATGTCTTCCTTTCTGTACTTTATAAAGTGCCCTGGTACTGCCCATGTCTTCTGTCTTGTGTGTATTGTCAGGAAGTCTGGATCTTGCATGTTTATAAGAAATGGGGGCTGAATGATGACAAACACAATATGAGAACTGAAAAACAGAAATGAGGAGGTTGAATGGAACAATTTGAAAGACCTTTCCAGACTTGTTCTGATGTAGCTTTTCCATTTCTCTGAGCTGCTGAGTGAGAGGAGGGTCACCCAGCTAAACATCTGGGCCACTTCTGAGATTGTGTTGCCAAGGCCTAAAGAAGTGCTCCACCAGGTAGCTTTTGAACCTCAAACAAAATTGTGCCGCAAAGTATTTTGTGAAAGGCAATTTCAGGCCATCAGAAATACATAAAGCAAAAAACTCCTAAAAGCTATTCTTTTTCAGAAGCAAACCTACTGTATTCACACCAAATACAGTAATTCTAAGATGCAGCAGTCCTAAGAAATGTATTTGGATGTGGTAGTTTTGTGGTTTCCAGTTAGTCACTCAATACAAATATGCAAAACTAGAGCTTTATGAGGTAATGAAAGGATGGTGGAGAGAATTAGTTTAGACGGTCTTGCTTTAAAGTGACAGAGAATTACTGTAATAAGGAAAAAAATGTGCTGCATAACAATTCTTCCAACCATCTACCAGAGGAAAAAAGGCCATTTTATTTGGTCATTGACTGATTCATCATATAACGGTATATATCACTTCATAAGTGTACTATTCTGATAATTACAATTTAAGCCTGCTCTTATTATGACTTTTATGACTATGATTTCACTGTTATTTTGACTTTTAGGTACATCATCTTTATTGTTGCTAGCACTGATGTCTTCTATTGTCATTATATGTTAGGTGGAATTTGCGCTTTTAGATAAAAATGTTATTTTGCTAACCTTGCACAGGTTATCACAGGTCCACAGTGCTTGCTGGCAGAGATGTGAGATTTTGACTAGAGTGATGAATATAAAATCAGGCCATTTCCTGAGTTCATCCATCCATTCATTTTTCTAACCACTTCATCCAATTCAGGGTCACAGGGGAGCCAGAGCCTATCCTGGCAAGCAAAGGGCACAAGGCAGGTTACACCCTGGATGGGATGCCAGTCCATCACAGGGCACACACACAAACACTCACAACGGGTCCATTGTTTCCAGAAGCTGATTAAACTCGGCTTCATGACATTTCACAGCAGATACAGTTGTAATCAAAATGCCACAGGAGAAAAAAAAAAGGCTGCATGGCTCTTCAATACAACAGTCCACAAGATTGCTGGAATGTAATACGATCTTATAAAAATAACACAAAGTCTTTCAAAACAACGAACCCTAACCCTTAAACTCAAACACACTAATCTAAATAATTTTAGAATTGGTGCCGTATGTCTCCCACATGTGAACCTTTGTACAGTAGAGGGTTTTGCAGCTGTCAGTTTGGGGGCCTCTAGTGGCCATTCCTTTGTCTCCGAGTCCCTCAAGAGGGCAGCCTGTCACACTAGGTACTGTATATACTGTACACCTCAGAGTTCTGTAGTTTTTAGTTTCTATTGGAACTATTCTTTTCAACTAATATGCAACAGGAAAATACATTAAAGGCGAAAAAGAGGAATGTCTTGATTTGATAGATATGCTGGTAGTGTTATAATCATGCATAAACGGTGTTCTTTAAAGGACCTGTCGGCGCTTGTTTGATTTGTCTACTAGCAGACCAACAGTGACAGGCATATCTTTTATGTGGCATACCTTGGAGCTTTGAAGGGAGCTGTCATGATGTCGGTGTGCCCTGAATTCTGAGCAGAGACTGAATTGAAATCACCTGGAGCAAACCATCCAGCATTGATTAAGAATGCCCAGGAAACAAACAGTTGTCATTTGTTTTGTTTTTTTACATTTGACAGCGTTGATTTCCTACTTATGAGAACAGGCAGATTTGGACAGGTCATATATCAGAAAAAGCAAAGGAACTTCCAAAATGTGAATATAATATATAAGGCCTTTAACACACACAAAAAAGCTGTAACATAAACCTGAGGGGTGTGAAAGAAATGCCCTTGGAAAGGACACATTCACTTGAATTTTAATAAGATGCACAAAACCCCATTAACTAAAACTGAGCTAGCGATTTCATCTCTGTTTAGAGACATTTGGTCCTGCTGCAATTTTTCATCTTAGTGATGTATTATTGTTACTCCTGAGGTTCCTTTCAGAGGTAGCTATCATCTTGCTATTAAAATCGAAGCATTTTTCTTGTTTTTTTCCCCCGTATAGAGACAGGTCTATGCTTCACATACACGGGTAGATAAACTGCCTTCCTTCATCCTGTTAAACAAAGGCTTAGTATTAGCAAGCCTAAATGAAAACTGTCCCAAGTTTGTTCAATTTAATTGATTAACACATTAGGGGGCAAAAGGACAACAAAAACTTTAAATATACACAGTACAATATAGGAAAAAATAATCAAGGTCCAAAGTAAAAGATCATTACTCAGTCTGTAGCCAGTTTTATATGGGCCTGGATTGTAATGAAAGAAATTCCCGCTGTTCTGAAATTGGCAAAGGTAGGTCAATGTAATTCAAACAGCCAGGTGAGTGACATGTTATAAAGATTGTAAGTAACAGAAAGCAGTTTGCACAATTCTGTTTTTTGCAAGTTTATTTGCTCAAACAGAAAGGTGCTCCTACAACTTTGTAGTGCAGTTTGTCCTTTTACAAGTGGGGTCTCTTTCCCTTCAAGCAGTATCACCTTTAAGTATAGGTCACCTTACAGATTTAGATTACAGAAGTTAATTACAAATACTAATAATTTGCTCATTCCGGCAACTGTGGTCTTTGAGGGCTGAAGGTTATTTTTATTTTTGTTTGAAATGATCTTTAAATTACTTCACTAAACACGTCACCTTCTTAGTCGATTCTGGTAACCTTACACACTAAGTGTCGTTATTTGAAATTATTTACATATGAAGAAATCCAGTACTGTATATCCTACAGAGCTCATATGAAATATACATGCTCATGACATACAGTATTCATGAGTTCACATTCATCATGAAGGCTTAAAGAACAGCCTCTAATTGTAAAGTGTTACCTGCATTCTACTTTCAAGTTTATTTTTGGTGCACACCAGATGTCACAATATTTATATAACTTGGTATAAGGGTTTAATTGTGTCAGTAGCTGACAAAAAATATTGAGCTACATGTATGCATTACATGTAGTTATCATCCAAAGGTTTATCTCCCCTATTATTATTATTATAACAGTACAGTTACAATAAAGACACAATTCTGTTCGCAAAGAAAGGGCAAAAAACACAACAATAGCAATAAAAAAACACATCCCTTGTTGTTCATATTGCTGTGCTGTGATGTGTGTCCCGGTCACAATTAAATCCTCTTTGATTGACAGGATGGTATTATCTGTAAGGTTTGCGAGATTTCACCACTATTTTGAAAAACATGAGATAGCCCGGCAGTTCGTTTGGGGCGGATGTCTTGAAACTTATTCCGTCTGATCAGAATGTTAGTGATTATTAAGTAACTTCAAGCCAGCTTTACTTCTAGATATCTGCAGAGTTTCATAAATATAAATTGGACTTGTCGGCCAGAGTTTTAATCCCTGCCTTGTTAAAAATGAGCTAGGTCAAATCACACGATCCCATGACTTGCTGATAAAGTTAGTCTGTTCCCAGTGCATCATTTCTTTAGCTTTCAAAATTTAAGGTTCATATTCAGACCTCAAACTTGTCAGAATATAATACTAACAGAACCAACTTCACCATGTTAGATATGTCTACAATATACAGTAGGTATGGAAAGATATCATTTTATTATGATGATGAATCACTAACTCACTTCTGTTAGTTCTCCAACACACTTAACTGCTTCTTAAATGCTACTTTGAAGTACATTTTCAAATAATAGTGTCTGCATCATAAAGTGTTCTACGGGACATTTGATAGTATAATTAGTTGTCACTAAAGTTATAAAAACAATAAATCAAATCCTATTTATGATAAAAATACATTTTTTCTGTCATAGAAGGTGCAAGCAGTCAAGCTCGCTTTCTGATTAAAATTTGATGCTTCAGCAAGATTTGTCTGATACTCCTAGGCCTTCACTGGTAGGAAAGACTTAGTTCTGAATGTTAAGCTCTTACTTTTTTTTTGGTCTTTTCTTTTTTGCAGTAGTGTGTGGTGTGGTTTCTGTGTGGTTTTGACTGGCAATGTGTGAGTACAACAACTAGGAAAAAAATTGCAAACAGTAGTTTGAAGGCAATTGCTGCAGTTCACCACCATGGGGTAGTGTTACATCAGTCAAGAATGCAGCTCGTACTGACAGTGAAGGAAGCATACAGAGCAAAGCAGTATTTTTATGCATGGATATACAGCAAAAAAGGGAGGTTAAGGAGGCCATTTTCAGAGGTAATTTTCTTTTTCATGTTTGTATCATCATCAAAATACCTTTACCTTAGCAGCTAAACTAGAACAGTAATGCTTTCCCCAATTCCCTTATGCTTACAAAAACTATTTACTGTGTGTGCTTCTCTGATACTCCCCAGTAATTACTGATTAATTGCTGCACAGTGGCCAACTGACTCTTTGGGAATTAATAATACATTAGTAGATATTTAGATGCATATTTTACAGAAATTGATTCCTGTTTATGACTGCAGGGGCATTTGCAGAAAGAATGAAAAGCAATTTATTGGTAGTTTTCAGATAATTTAAGTTAAACTTATAAAATCTTTGAATGATTATCAGCACCTGCTGTTAACTTTGTCATGTGCAGATGGCTCTAAGACAGGACTTGTTGTGCAGTTAGTTTTCAGACTCCGAGTCTGCCTGCAGTGACCTGGGCAAAATTATAGCATTGCTCATTATTCTGGCAGATTTAGCGTGGGCTGCTGCCGGCTCATGGTTACTGGTAAAGACAAAAGTAGTTGCCCTGCTGCATAAGCAACTCTTGACAAGCAAGATCCAACAATATGAAGAAAAAGATATCAACAGAACAACTTAACAATATAAGACGTAGAATCTAAAAACATATTCACACAATTACATGGCTGACCTCTAAATACAATAATTAAATAAGGTGGAGAAAATTACTGATGTGCATCATCATTTCCTTCTACTGCCTAGTAGAAAACCAACCCACAGAACAGCAAAACTGAACATCATCAAACCTACACATGCCTTGGATGAGGTGCTTATTTTAAGATGGTTTAGCAAAGGCAAACAAGATACACGTGAAGGCAGATTAGACCACATTAGAGTGACATACAGAAGATCTTTACAATTACACTTCATTGCAGGGTCATTAGAAGTGCGTGGAACACAGAATTCCATGCAACATGTTGTTATACAGTAGCAATGAACTTGAACTGGACCCAGGGAAGTGAACCCAGGGTGTCAGAGCTGCGAGGTGCTGCCCTCTACACATATACTTCCTATATACTGTATAGATTTTAGTACCTATAAACACACTCTTCTTTCTATGTGTTTCAATATCTATTTATAGTATATGCAAACTCTTCCATACACACAGTGTGTGTGAATATATAATGTGTAAAGTTGTTACCGCTGTCCTGAAAGTGCCAAGCAAACGCAATTTTCACAGACTCCTCAATGTAGTACAACAGTGGAACAGATGGGAAGATTGTGTTGGAGAGACTTCTAGTTCTCCATTTTCCTACATTCCTACATGACAAAATGGAAGTATGCCAGCATATATGGTCTGTAAGTAATCAGGCAGTGTGCATCTCTCCATGAAGCACAGAAGGGTGGGAGTGTGTTTATGAGCTGGAGGCAGAGAAATCACAGTGCACAGTTTGGGCTTGGCAACTAATACCGAGACCTATGATTCCACTCATAACGTACAGCTCATATATGGATGTCAAAGGGACCGCTTTTCTTGAAAAGAGAAAAAGAGAACAATGTGGACAAATCATTTATCTGGCCTGTTAATTAACCGCAACAAAATTCCTGTTCCACTCTTTACAACATTGTGAAGAAAAAGTATTCATGCTTCTTTTTTCCTTTATCTGACAATGTACCTAAAAATAGCAAGCTGGCTTTAGCTTCAAAAGCTACACTTTGAATAAGAGCTTGTAAATTCTGAGAAATGAATCCTTACGGACTGACTTGTGGCACAAAGGAACACAGGTGTGATCAGCAGGAACAAACAGAAGATTGAAAACAGAAGATGAACATTCATGCAAAGGAAGAAATATGTGTTCAAATGGACTTGAACCCAGCAAAGTGGAGAATCTGTAATTTAACAATTTGAATTAAACCTTCAAAAAGGCATACAGTAGAAGAAATTCATAACCACATGCTTACCAAGGGATACTTTTGTACATTCGAAGCTAATGCACAGTGTCTCAGTAGAAAAATAAATGAGCCCCAAAATAACTGTAAAGACTTGAGTGCTTTGCAGAGCTTCCATGCTTTTGAAGAATGAATTATGAAATGGCTGTTGAGATTTTTACAAAAGGTAGTCAAATACACAGATCATAAATTCCCCTTTCCAAAGTAATGGAAAGCACAAATGGCCCTTAACATATCTTTAACCATTACACTTCTTTTTCAGTTGTCATTTTTTATTCCTGTCCTTAATAGGTGGTTTTATATTTTTAAGAAACCTCAATTTTCTGATTTGAATAGTTTTAAGTATTTATGCACTATAATGAAAGAGGTTACCATCAGAGGTCTCTGTAGGAGAAAAAACATTTTGCTGATTTCCAGTATCAAATATATTAAACATTGCTAAAAGGCAGACTTTTCAATCTGTAGTAAGGCTCCCTTTTAAATCTATGCCGACCTTTAGGTAAAAAAACACACAGTTTTGATGTTAAATATAATCTTAAAGAGATCTGGCACCTTTTGGACTTTAACTTTTTTCAAGAGACATCTGTTTTCTCAACTTGGGTAACATATTCTGAGAAGGTGAAGTCATCATCCGAGAACATGAAACAGATGTTAGAATATTGGATAAAATCACTCATTTTGCTGAACTGCAGGTAAGCAGTAATCCTTGAAGTATTTTGAATTATTGCTGAAATATTGAACATTGGTTTTATGTAATAAATGATGGATAGATTGTAGATGGTAGTGAATTTGTACAGCCTTGATTTTGATTTTGATTAAGTACCGTCTCACACCGCTAAACTATTCCAAGTAACCTAAGCTCTAAGTCTTTTTAAACTCCTACAAAACAGGGACCGGCTGTGTAAAGCTAGAATGCCCATGTGAACCATTCACATACTAGACTGCACACGCAGAACATTCGGTAGCGCACACCTAATAGTGGCCTCTAGTAGCATAAGGTGGAAGTAACCAGCCACCCAGTCACACTCAAATATTGGAAGGGCGTAGCTGTCTAGATTTATTTAAGAGACGTGCCATCCTGAGCATTATGACATCAGTCTATGATTGTGAGTTCTGAGTGACCACTTGGAAAGAGAGAAAAAAGAAGTGTTGATCCGTTTTTTTAAGATAGTCTCCTTTTCCACTGCCATGATTACTTTTTCACTCCTTGGTGCTCTATTGATGTAAGCTGATTAGAGATGATTCCTCCCTCACAGTGTTCGTCGTAGCTGAATTGTGAACATCATATTATCTATCATAAATTCTGTTCATCATCCCTTTGAGAAAAAAAAGGGAAAGTGATTTTAAGTCATTCCAGCTCAGCTGGAAAGAGGCAAACGATAGCAGCTTTTCTTTGCTTATTCTCATTATTCATTTCCCATTCACCTACGGTTTATTTGTGTCTGCACTGAGAAAAAATCTTCAGCTGTCAGCAGGAGCTCCACAGTGGATATACTGTACACCTTCACGTTCCTATTTCACCTCTGATACCACCTCCCACATGTAACTCCCAACTGGAAAGAAGTTCTTAGTGTCCACAATCACTCATTTTCTAAGTTAAGTCTACTTTCTATGTCCTATGGAGAAGGCCTTCCCATTTACCTGCTTGTTCACTCATTCCTCTTTTTCCAGGCAGCACTGCAGTAAACGGACAGTTAAAGGAAACACATTTTCAGTGAACCACTAGATTCTATAATTCATGTGACGTCCAGAAATGTCTGCAGTCACACAGAGTAGAGAGGGAGGTGAGAATTATTGAAACACTTTTTTCTGACTTCTTGTTGTTTATTGACAAATATTATTTTATTTGTTCAGCTATTCTTGACTAAAGGTAAGCCTTTTGATAAGTTATAGATAAATGCCATCGGAAAGGATATCTGATTTTGAAACATTATAGTATATTCTGCAGCTAAAATAGCTTTAGTAGTAGAGTTTTAATTTATTGTTGGTCAAGAGCCTACACATGTAACACTAAAAAAACACATGGTGACTGGAAGCATATAGAGATTAGGCTGAATTTTCCAGCTGTAACCCCTGTTATTATTTGTTCAAAGGGCAAGTGCTAAAGATGTTGCAATGTTCTGTTGTAGCTGTAATTTTTTTCTGCCTGTTTTGTATCCAAACAATTACAGAAGTGCAGCTTTGCCAGAATGTTTACTACAAATCTCTACCTGAGATGTTACTATAGAAGTTTCTCTTTTAAAATAGGAAACATCCTAAAGCCATTTGCAGTTCATGCCTTAGAGACGAGGACTAGCCAGTGTGTCTTTGGCTGAAAAGAGCAAGTTCTGTAGTCTGGTGTGCAACTGTGAAATTTGTGCATAGCTTTGTGTTTTGCAGTTTGCTTATTTATTCACGTGGACAGATATTCAATTCAGACAATCTGGGTTGTACAGGAATTCATTTTAACAGTGTAAGGAATTGCAATCAAATATTTTTTTCCTTTAAAAGACAGAGTGCAATTGATTTTCATTGAAGTTTCTAATGAAACTCACCTTAATGCAATTAAGCCTGTAATTTCCCTGGGTAGCATCAACGTTTAACAATTTATTAGAAAAAAATGTAATAAATAAATAGTTTTTATGAGTTTTTTGTCCTAAAAGAAAAAGCAAGTTTTTTTTGTACTTTTTCATGTGCACATTTAAATGCTAAAGTCTAAAGACTAAAGTATACTAATTTGATTAAATATCACTTGAAAAAAGTGGAATCAACTTCAGTTTTTGAACGTACGCAAAGCTACATCTTATCTTTGAATTATGGTGACTAGCTTAAATGGGATTTTTGTAAAAGGAAACATACACTGCCATCCTTTAGTAAAACTCTTATTGTACTTTCAGATTAATTCTTGCCATGTTACACCTTTATTAAACCTTTATTTTATTTCTCTATTGTTGTACAACCACTGTGAAAATTAAACTTGAATTAACTTGTTGCCAGTGTTTCTTGACTTAGATAAGAAAGCAAATCCAAATGTGTGTCTATGGCTATCTTATTTTTATACTTCTTTAGGGTACAGAGCTATGGGACATTACGTCTTCTCCACATACTTCTTGCCTTTACGAATGTTACACACAAGCATTAGTGTACTGAGTATGAATGATGAGTAAATAAATGCTGGGATGAAGAACATTCACAAAATAAAATCTTTGAAGCTCAGTTACAAAAATATATCAAGCTGCTATTGATGGTTAAAGCAGCCATACCTAACATTCTCATGTTATTATTATGCTCATAAAGTTTAAAGTAGCAGTTTGGGTCACATTGTGTCATGTCAGTTTAGCAGTTTAGTCAGAGGGATCTTCTCTGTGCTGGTCAGGTTAAAATGCATTCTTTCTACACAAACAGTTCTTTAAATTGGTGTGTTGAGATAACATCTTATCAAACAATTTTAATACTTCATCAAATTCTAAATTACGGCGTCTTTTACCACAGAGACACTCTTCTGGCCAGCTTTGGTGTCTGTCGTGCAGTGGAGATGCAATGTTGTCTAGGATAGATGGGAATCTCTTTAAGTTACAGTACATCTCTCTCAGCCACTTGACCACAAGTTAAACATTTCTGAGTCACTGTCCAATGGTGAAATGTAACTAAGACAGTCAGGACAACTTAATACATGACATTGATGTACAATTGCCTTCATGTGCATCCCAAAACTATCCAAACAGAAAACGGAGCAGTCCAGTGGGTTTACTTAATCCTTCTCTAGGAAGGAATCCTGTCAAGGAATAGGAAGGTAGGATCTCCAATGCAAATTCTGGTGGACCTTGAGGCTTCTGGTTTTTGTTCAGATTGAGTAGTTAATATGAAGGTTTTCCCTTATTTTCTCAGTTAATGGTTACTCAAACCTTTCACTTTATACAAAGGCACATTAATCTCTAAAATGACTCTAGGCCTGGTTTGAAATATTGAGATTATTCAGTTAATTAAATAATTAGGTCATGTGTGGAGCTGAGAGCGGTAAGCCTTCCAGGAATTGAGTTTGAGACCCCGATCTAACATGTACTGGCTTATATGGAGCTGGATTCCAGGACAGGCTGATTTGCTATGCATGGAAACAGAATAATATGTCTGCATTCTCAAACTGATCAAAAAGTCAGTCACCATCTCTGGGAATCTCACTCTCCAGCCCAGCTGCCTTCACCTGGCACTTGGCCTGCCCTACTTCTCTTTCCTTTGTAAACCTGTACTACAGTAGTTGTAGTTATTTTTTAGCTTCATTTATTGCATACTGCAGGTGAAAGAAACATTCCTGTTGTATTAGCGAACCCTAACAAAGAACTTTTTTTTTCAAAGTTCTTTACAAAGAACCTTTACATAGTTAGTTAGAACATATTGTAAATGACAGGTAATGTGGTTTGTCAGTCAATCTATCCATTCTGAATAAGTGCTTAGTCCAATATGAGGTCAGAGCAAGGAAGAGCCTAACCTAAGAGCCTAAGAGCAGACAATGTGTACAGGACAGAGTACAGTACATGTACGTATGGTTGATGATTTAGAGACGTCGATTAACCTTCTCTTTGTATTGTTGGAGGAAAATTTAACCTGATGAAACTCCTATACAGATGTAGAGAGAACTTGCAAACTAAACTCAGCAAACTGTCCTGCCCATTATTTGGAAGTCTCATTCCCATTGTATATGTACCCAAGAGAAAACAGTTCAAAAGACAAAACTTACAAAATTAGTTACTAAATGTGACAGATGCTGCTCCGCAACAGTATTACAATTAAATATTATTATTATTATTATTATTATTATTATTATTATTATTATTATTATTATTATTACGATTATTATTTACATTATTTACATTGTGCATAATACACTATTCCTTGATGTCTGTGTCATCCTTTAGAGTCAATGATCAGGCCGCTAACAAGGACTTGTCTTAGATGGAGGGGTTGAGATGCAGGTCAGATTAGGTACAAACGTGTATTAATGATAGAGCTCGAAGGATTTTTATTCTCTTTCTCTCATTACCAACATTCCCCTTTGCCCGAGTACTGCTGATACCGCATTGCAAGTCTGCATAGTCAGTGTGAGGCTTAATGCCAGACTTTCTGTCTAAAAGCCCATTAAAGTGAACCACTGAGTTTAATTCTGGTCTGGTGTTTGGTCTACATTACATAATCTGTTGTCATTGACAATTAAATCTCTCCTTGGCTGCAAATTCTGTACAGTGCAAATCCTCATCTACTTAAATTCTTGATGGCTTGATGGAACATTTTTTCCTTTCAAAGAGACCCACAAAACCTACAGGCTTGCAGCCCTCCAGCATCTGGCATAATATATGCTATATATACTATCACCAGCTGAGCTGTTTAAATATACTGTAATTTATGTAACAAGAGAAGCATTTGTTTGGAAATTCTATGTTTAAATTATACATAGCCTTTCACAAAATATTCTATTTGCTTCTCAACCTTTACATAAATGTATGGCGAGTTTAAAAAGCAAAATGCAAATCAGAAGATTTAAATCTTTTTTGGGTATGACAAAAGTCTACCAAGATTTTATCTGATATTGATGTTTTTGGTGTCACCCAGAAACCATTTTCTGTAAAACATGGATATCCATTAATTTAAAATGTAAATTGCATGCTTTAAATAGCAGAAATAAAAATAAAAATAAATAAATTAAAAAACCCAACTGACGTCTGAATCAGCTTTATGTACATTTTACATGTGTAAAACAACAAGATATTGTGATACAAAAGTTTCTCTGATGAAACTTTATTACATATTGCAATTGCATATATGTAGAACTTACAAGAGGAAACAATGATACTTCCTGTAAGCAAAGGCTAGACACAATGATTGATTGTCTAAGAAAGAAGATAATATCACCTACCCCAGAAACTGCAGCACTATAAGATCAAAAAGTTTAGATCTACTTCCCACCTGGTTCATTGTCATGTTTTTTTCAACAGAAGTTAAAATTTGTCTCATACCCCCCTCTCTAAGGTCTTTTTGAAGCAAATGAAATCATACTTAGAAAAGTAATACTTTTACTTTATGTGGAGCAAAAGAATGGAACTTAAAAAATATGTATTTTAAAAAACATTTTATGTTTGTATAATCTTCCCAATGCTTCTATTAATTCCAATAACACTTCCATTACATATTATTGTGTTCCTCCTCCCCAAACAATAAATATAAAAATATAATGCTGTCTGAGAAAGCTACTTATCACACATCATCAATCACACCAGTCTAACACACAGAAGGGAAGAAGGCAGGCATTCCTCTGCAGAGACTGTAGTAATACAACAAGCAACTAACAAAGGCAGTAGGGCCATTGGTAAAAACAAAGATGGCACTAATTTTCTGCCTTTTATTAAGGTACCAGTTTGGGGAGATATATGACTGTGCTCTAACCACTCTACCCTCTCCATTGAAGAACAGCTACAATACCTCAGCTGTATAAATCTACCAGACATAGTGCTGTTGATTAGGGCCAAAGGGTAGGCTGTTCGTTTTAGCCTTGACATTTGACTCAGTCTCAGTGAACTCTTTTAGGACCTTAGGAATTCTAACAACATGATAAAGACTACAAGAACCTAACTAGTAAGGCAGTGCCTTCAAATGACTTTTCATGGATACTAGAAGGAGTAAGCTCCTTAAGATGCATTTAGAGTTCATACTGTAAGTACTCACTTTTTAAAGCGGTGAATCCAAAATCTAAAGGCAGCAAGAAACAGTAACAAAGTGTTCTCCATATCTGACCAGAACTGAACACTAGGAATATGTATTTGCATTACAATAAAGACAGAAAGTAGATCTTATGAAGTACACAGAAGGCAATTAAAGAAAGTCTAAAAAGGCAAATGTAAAATGTTCCTATTTTAAATAAACTGAAATGATTTGAAAACAACAGCCAAAATCATTGTAATAAGTCACTTCTGCTGATTTCTTCTTACTTGAAGTAAGAAGGAACATGGATGTATGCACAACACTGAGAAAGCAGGTAAGGCTGTTAAGCCAACACTGAAACACAACGAGTGGAGAAGCTTAACAGAAAGTGCCACACATTCATTGCTTCCACCTCCACTATACTGCACTCAGCTTATTAATTTTGAAGTAATGTTCTCCTGATTTCACAAAAAGTAAAAGCCTTAAATGATACAACAATTTAAGTCTTTGCTTATCCATTCAGACTAAAATATGAACATGCTTTCTAATTTTAGCTGATTAACCACTTTCTGAATTTTCTCTTGATGAATTCTGTTTTTTTAAAATCAAAGTCCATCCCTTTCGCTTGGTCTCATTCAATGGCCACAAGGAATACCTAAACCTAAATCTTCTCTGGTGTGCTGTTGATCACAGTTCAGATTTAATCCATGCCAGCCCTGAAAATGTACATTTCCCCTCACAATTAGGCAAAGACAGGGTATGGAAATACTGTATTTTAGTGCAGCAAATCATTTTGTGTATGGAGAATGAATATAGAAATGTGGGCTGGTTTGCATCAGTTGTGTGAGTGATTTCTCAGGCTCCTCCTTGACAAAGAAAAGGAACATGATAAATTCATAGCACAGTTGTAATGCATGTAATTTGGGTAAGTCACAGACAGTAGGGCTACCTATTTCTGAATGTCCCTGAGGTCTAATTATTTTTTTAACAGTACCCCAGATTAATTGTTCAGTAGCCTGTAAGCCTGTACTCAGTGATCAAGGCAAGATACAAGACTTGAGGTCAATTATCAAACTGAATGTCTCTACTCTAAATTTCTGGCTTCCCACAAGTGGGAATCTCAATTTCTTTTGAGCCATCAGCAAACACTTTGTGGTTTCTCTTGTGATGCACTTCAGGTTAATATTTTTTAAAATCACCACTTATGTTTGTGGCAGACCTCTCAAACTGCTCTCTAAGCGAAGCCACAAGAGATTGCAACAATTCCATTAGTTGACCTACTGTCTTTAAGTCAGTGACACCTTTCTGTAAAACTGTAAAGCTATTTTGAATCTCTGCAAGACAGTTTCCCAAAGCTAAGCCATGCATAAAAGGTTTTCCATTTTATCATGTAGTAAGGAAGCCTCTGTTTCAAGTGATTGATTTGCATCTTCAGGTACATTCTTCATTACCTCTCTGGTTATGAAATTCTGGAAAAGGGCTCTTGTTAAGTAAGCATGGCAGCTTCACTGTCCAGCTCATGATTGTCAAGAGTGACTGGCCAACAATCTGTAGAAAACCTTTCAACCGATAATTTGATGCAGAACAAAAACTGTATCTCTATCGGTTCCAGTCCTATGACATGTTCAAATACTTTTTCATTAGACTTTGCAAATCTGAAGATGACAGTCAACTGATCAACATGCAAAAAGAGGGAGAAGTCTTTTGCATGTTTCATTTCAGTGGCAATGGAGCATTTATCACCCATCAATTCAATAAATTCTTCACATCATTGAAAGAAAAATAAACCAGAAACAGATCAAACTGGGTGTGACAAGTGCAGCTCACAAATGGCAGGAAAATGGTTCATCTTGTTTTTCCACTCAATTCTCTGGCATAGGTAGGGTGCTTCTGGCTTTGGTTTTTGAAAACAAACAACTCCCAAAATGTTCATCAACCATAACCCACAGTCAAGGATCATTGATATGTGGTAAGTAATTGTCGAACACTCCATCCTCAACAGCTGTTGTATTGTTCCTGTCATTTTCTATTGCAGACTACCATTAACTTTCCTGCAGATCACTGTTCTTGTCTGTCACTTCATCTCCCTCTCCATCTGCCATCAGATTTATTGTCTTATTTGAATAACTGGCGATCACAGGGATATTTTAAAAATGCAGGATTTTTTTGCCTCCCTCTCCTGCTTAAGTTTACCTCTTAGATACCAATTCAAGCCTCACTGCATGCTTTTGGTAAAAGGGTACTGTAGATGTGTTCGTTAGCAACCACAGATTCACTTAAAACAACTGAAAATATATTGGTCTTCCAGACAAAGTGATAAGATTCCATACCATCACAGGAAAAGCTTGAACTACAAATATTGTAGTGTGACACACACACAAGACACACACAATATTGTGTGTGTCTTACACAATTAATGGCGAGTGAAAATTTACATTCTTTATCTTGCTACATACAGTATGGTTTATGACATTGGTAATATCATAGATGGTAAAAGGTAGCGCATAGACCCATATGTTAATCCGCCCCTGTGGGTGAACCATGATGGCCATCATGCACCTGCAGCACCACTACACAGTGTGGGTGGGTCTACACACTAAATCACAGCATTGTCGGTCACCATACTGCAGCATTGCTTTGTAAATTCTGATCTGGGAGAAAGGTGCCATGTATTAATTAATCAGCACCACTTGCAGAAGAAATCTTCCCAAATATGACAAGACTACAAAGGGGATAACACTGCTACCGTGTGTTCTGCATTGCTGCTTGCAGGCTTCAACATTAATGCATTGATTGTTTTACAACCCAAATTTACATTGCAAAGGAAAGAGGGAGCAAGTTTGCCAGTCGCTTCTTTTAGTTCATGTTTTGCAAAGAACTGAAGTTCCAGGCGTGAACAACTTACAGTACAAGCATAAACACAATCATATTTGCCAGTTTCCTCTCACTCAAATCTCACTTAAACTGGCATTTAACTAATTTACACAGGTGTGTCTCATTCACACTCAGAAAGATGGCTTTCAAACAAAGCCACCTCTTTCATCATTACAAGGTACCTCAGGCATTTGAAGGAATTTTATTACAGCAACTAAAAAAACAGGATTCTGAGTAGGCATTAGGGTATGATGTCACTCATTTCAAAAGAATAAGGTTTAATTAACAGATAGCAATTCTTTAAGTGGTTTGGCACTAAATTATATGTAATTCAAATGTCACAGGCTTAGCAGATGTTGATATTTCCCCCCAGACCCTAATGTCCTGATTAAAACATAATAATTTAGTCTAACATTTACTACAGCCAGTGTATTCAGTGATTGGCCTGACTTTAGAAGTGTGAAGTGCAGCAATTTTTCAGACCTGTTATAAGTTTGTTTTGGATTATATGCATTATTCAATGAAAGTTTTTACAAAACAATGTGTGCCCTGAGTGGATTTTCACCACTGCACCGGTTAATAAATTACTGCCCTCGAAACCTGTGATAAATATTATGAAGTCATTAATTCTAGCCAGGGGAAAGGAGTTTTATAGATTTTTCAGATGATCAATTACCCCAAGTAATAGGTTATTGTTTAATGGTTCAGTACAAAAAAGCTGGAGCATTAATCTTAATCAATAGCCCATCAGCATGACCTACAGAAATTACCACTGCTTTTGTAACTGAGTAAGTTAATTTCTTTACTTTTCAAGAACCACAGCCCAGGGAGGGTAAAGGTGTGACTGCTCCGATTATGTTGATTTATGAGATTTTAATTAATATTCTACATGCCAAATGCATGATTAATCTTTTTTGTTTACAAACATATTTACTCATTAAAATAATTAAGACAAAAAAATTATCACAAACTTTATAGAAGTTACACTCAACTTCAGTCTTAGCAACTATGCTACTGTATGTCGATGCAACTGTTAAAGCAACGTGACTCCTTTGCTTGTGGTTTATGTTGACAGACCCATTTTTCAAACTATGACAAAGGTCCTCAATGAAGAAACTGTTCGAACACACTAAAACAGTGCAAAACGTCACTCCCTGAGGGCTGTAGTATCTTCAGAATTCATTCCACCTCTGACCTTAATGACCTTATCGAAATAATCATTATCTTAATTGGACAAATTGAACACTTGTCAAAGGTCTTCTACTGTTGTTGACAGATTTAAAAAATCCACTTTATTCTAGCTCCTGAGAAATATAGCACCCACGCAGTAAGATTTCCACATTAATTTTAAATCACATCAGTACTTCTTCTACATGGATAAATGGACGTGTACTATTAGAGTTGTCATCTTTAAGATGCTTTGTGATATTTCCAAGTATTCAACATGCCATGAAAAAATTAACAAATGAAAGTTTTTTCATTTTTATCCTCCATTCTTTCTCATTGCTTAATCTCACTGGCCACCTACTGTTAGATTAGCATTACTCCACTCTGAGTACTGCATAATCCTATTCTACATTATATAAACCACTAAAGCATGTGCCATTCCTCATTTTCAAGTGACAAGCTCTTTATATTACCTTCATTCTTCATGGTGAAGATAAAAAAATAGAGGTGTGATTTAGCAGATTTGGCAGTTAAAGTAACTTTTTGAAAAGCAGAAACACTTCCCAAAGTACCAAAGTAGAGCACCTGGCCATAAATACTAAACCATCACCTTGTCAAATGTACACATTTAATCTCTATATGCACATCCTGACTCTAAATGCCAAAAATACAACTTTTCTGTTTAATTTTTCTAATAATTTTTCACAATTACTGGTGCTGTATGAAATTACACCACACCTGTAAGATTTACAGAGTCTGCGTCTTGCACAGATTCAGAATACTCTGACGATTTAAAGAAAAGAGGTAGCCCTATAACAGTATGAGGTCTGTTGGAAACATTTCCATAAAGTACAATGTATTTTTCATTTCCCAATGTAATTATGAAAGTATATACGTATTTAAAGAAAGGTACGTGAGGCAAAATTCGTATCTTCTTCAAAGCACCTATAAATGTTTGATAATGCATTTCAAGAATCCATAATTTTACTTTGTAAATATTTCATGAAGCACAGAGAATTGAGTTAGTTCTTTCCCCTTTAATATCCTGTAAAAGCCTCAAGGGTCAAACAAAGCGTAGCAGCATATCTTAGGGGGATTTTTCGACATTACAGTCTAGACCAGGAACCAAGAATACACATTTAAATCCACCGATGCTTGATATGTGATTTTCTCCTAAACATCTGAGGTGTGTAGGTGGGGGGAATCCTACAATTTTAAAAAAATGTACAGTTACAAACAACAGTTCTCATTATAATGGCAGTATTATTACTTAAATACCTAATCTTTGTGAACCAAACAGTTCCCTTGCTCAGGGCTACTGCTGTCCTGAGGACTGATAGGTAAGGGACACTGACAGGCAGAATAAGAAGAGGGGAAGACATTGGACCGGTACATGGAAAGACATTATACAGTATATGGCAAAGAGAATCCACTGCCGGGCAGAATATAGCTGATTCAAAGATTTTGTATCAGAGATATAATAAACTATTGCAAAAAATGCCAAAATGTAAATTTAGCAAATGCTATGAAATGTCTTCATATGTATCTCACAAAGTAAAAATGGTCTCATTTACATTGCACATTGATATATCATGGTCAAATCTGTACTATAAAAAATTACTAAAAAAAATACCAAAATGTCAGGTTCAAGTATGTGCATCATCTAGCTCAAAGAAATCATCCACAAACCCCAGCCCACACAAGTCACACTCCACCTGCAATTTGAATAATTCAATAAAATCCCACATGGTAGAATTTAAGAACGATTTAAATTGAAATGCACGCACAATATATCCTTAAACCCACATTTCAATAGCTTTCTTAACGTAATTCTGAGTATTTGAGCGGAATATAAAAATATATGAGATCATATAAAATATATTGACTAACATTCTGAAGCATTTTTTCTCCACATTTTTTTCCACAGGTCCTGCAGTTATCCTATAAGTTTCTTTCGGAAACTTTTTATAATTCTCTCTCTTCCTCTTTCCTTGGCTCTTAGTTAAAAGCACTACATTTCTAACAGCCAAGTACAATATGTCTGGATATATACGTGCAACATTTATTTTTACACAATGTGTTCATGAATTTTTAATACAGCTGTTAGCTCTTGAGCTGTAGTTTATTGAAAAATTGTGATCTACTGTAAATGGCTAATTAGTTATTGCTATACTTGGTTTTGCTGTCTATATGTCTTTTTTGTCTTTAAAAAATGTTTCTTTTTATTAGTTTGCTTACATTTCTACCATCTGGAATGAGCTAGAAAGACATTTTTTCCAGATTAGAAGGCAATTCTTATTGTTAAAGTACTGCATAGTCTATAAATGGAAACATTTAGTTATTTGAGCCATCTGGCTCAGAGGCTTCTTTGAGAACTTTTCTGTGACAAAACCAAAGAATCAAGAAAGGTTGTGATCTTGAAAAAGGCTATTGAGTGTATTAAAACATATCTACTCTTAAAAGAACTAAGCTATTTATAGGGCACATTTCATTCATGCCAGTGAGATGGATAATAAAAATAAGCATGGATGAATTTGATTTAATTTGTTTAGTCAAGATATTATTTATATATGTGACATTATAGAAAAATACTTTTTTTTAGCAGAAGGGAGTCAGATATCATTAGTGTCCAGTCCACCAAAGGTTTGGGAAATATTGCTGCAATAGCATAAATCTAATTCTTAACATTGGCAAGGAAAAATGAATGTTCTAATGTATCTGAGTATGTCCTTTTAAACATGAGTACTGACTATGTAACAACCTGCTTCATTCCATTATTTCTTGTGCAGACTTCATAACTCTCCCTCTCAAATCAACTGTACTATCACACATTTCCTTTGCTAGGTGTTCACTGCATGCCAGCTGAAAAGGTATAAAAATGGCACTTACCAAACAAGCAACATGTACTTATATCTTGATTTGAGAGAGTCCTCAAAACATGTAGAATTCATGAGTTCTAAATTTTGCCTGTGTGCGTTATGTCTGAGGCTCCATTAACCTCTTTTCAGTAGTGAGAAAAGTCTAAAGAATCATAAACTGCCCCTGCATTAAGAAGCGGATGTCAAGCTACTGTACACAGAAGGCTGCCCAGCTAGGGAGAGGAGTTTCTGTATGCCTGAGCTGTTCCATAGCGAATCGATGCTTGACTACTGTAGTAAAAAACTGACCAGGGGTTTATGGGTAGATTGAGTGCTGGGAATTCTCCCCAGTGTCCAGGATGACTCTGAAAAACAGACCACAGTGAGATTGGAATTAAACTGAATACCCTCAGTGATGGAAACTTTTATTTAGATTCGAAATTAATGGACACCTGGAAAGAATCAGAGCTTTTTATTTGTGGAGAATGTTACTTTATAGAGCCTAGCTTCAACAGTAAGGGTGAAGAGATCAAATACCGTGCTGCAGAGAACTTCATTTTCCCCCAAGCAACTTGCTAAACAACACTCAACAACGGCTTATGAATTTTGAAAGTGTTGATATCCAAGAGAGATATGTCAACTATCAGTTGCCTTTTCATATCTATTCAAAACTATACACTTTTCGGAGTCTACTTTATCACAGGTGTTTTGTTATGGGATACAATAAAGATGTTTGCAAGCAGAAGCCTAGAAACAGTGTATGTTGTAAGAGACCGAAAACTGAGACTTCACTTTGCCTGTTATGTACTCGGTAATTAATATTATTAGGAAAAACAAACAGGATGCAGTGAATTGTAATATATAATATGCTAGGATTAAAAGATTAAATAATCACAAAAACAAATAGAAAATGGCCTGAAGATGCATTGCACTGATTAACAAGCCTTTCATTTCCTTACATATTAATCACATCCCATTGCAGACAGGATAGCATGGTGCTGATTAAATACACGTAAAAGAGTTGCATTCCTGCGGTTAGCTGAAACGCTCTCTTTTAATGATATTTTTTTTAGCAACAAATTAAATTTGTTTGTTCCCAAGCGGCAATATGGCGATGTGACTGCAGAGATAGTCAGTTATGGTACATTAGGCCTTGCACTGCGGGAAATTTCAACAGTTTTCCGGAACACACTGTGAAAAATCTATTAGCAATGCTGATTTATAAAGAGGAACCCCAGCATGAACAAATAAAATGTTTCCTCTTTAATTTTCCATCTTCTATTGTAAATGCAGTTCAAAAGTACTTTTTCAAGCAATTCTAAAAACTATATATATTTTTGTTGTTATTATAGCTAATGAGAAAAAGGGAATTCAGATTATTCTTATTAGAAATTCATAATAGCGCTCAGTGTAAGATCCATGATTTGATCATGTCACAGAGCGTGGCAAAATAATAGTTCAAGTCATTTTCTGTTTGATTTGTTTCAAAAATTAATAAACATTTGTTAAAGTTCAAGTGATGTCTCTTCACTTTAAGATGCAGTTGCATTCAGTTCAGCCTTATTATATTGTTCATTAAAATGTAAATGATTGCGTTAATTGTGCAGTTGGGTTGGTAATTACTGCTATCTTTCAGAGTTGTGTTGGTCTTCACAGACCAGAGCGCTATAACATCTGCTGTTTGCCACAGCCAGCAGAAAACAAGTCTCCCAAGTGACACATATTCGATGGTTTGTGAAGAGAGATCTCTCTTTAAAAAGTTAACTAAACTGAATTCCCTGCTGTGGATTTAGACTATAAGAAAAAAAACATACTTTAGGCAAAAAAGACAAAACCAGGAGTGTACAACGTGTATTGAGGACTCAGCCTAAATCTAGCTAATCTTGATTTAGATCTAGGAAATGTACTGTGTCTTTACAATTTTATGGATTTGACAACTAGAGATGTAATTGCAACATATTTGTGTGCATAGCAAAGAGTGAAATCTTAATCATTCATTATGTTTTCAAGTTGGCTTTTTACGTTACCTGTAGAAAAATCTTCTGTTTTGTTTACAAATAAATAATTTATTCTAGTTTAATTGACTTAAGCTAAACTGTAACTGCATAAAAATGTGATGATGGCAGGTACAGGCACCTATAAATTCAGAGTGAGATAGACCAGGGATGTTCAGCACTGTTGTGGGGAAAGTCTTGCATGCACGGAGCATATTTAGGAATTATGCAGGGGTAGGTAGGATATATTTGTCCAACACAACCAATTGTCTTCATTCAGAGTAATCCTACACTAAAGCAAACTATCATTAGTTGATTGCAATCTGAATGATTATAATGGGCTTTCAAGATGCAGTACGAAACAAAAAAGGGAGAAAAATATGCCTCCCAGATCTGACCTGCAATCTTCAGCTGTTTGCAGATTTTGTCAACAGCATTCATGTTGATTTGTTGAAGAGCTATATTGCATAATAGGCTACATTCCAAAGTCAATCAGATCTGCTGTTTGCTAGTTTCTGTGTGGGTGTGAACTCAGGCATGTGCTCAGTGCAACTGGGAAAACATTCAGGGAACACAAATGACAAAACCTTCACAACAGTTGCAGCTGCTATAACAGCCTTACTTTGGAAACTCTTATTACCTTTTGAATGGGACAGGCTGACAGGCCAGAACCAAATGAATCAATCAAGAAATGTTCTTGTACCTTCTCAAGGCTTCAGATGAAGTTGTAATGCACAGTAGCAAAATATAGGATTAAAAACCGCATCAGATGATGTCATGGATTCACCAGTTAAGAAGAAATAAGCTCTGTGGGGTGTGTTATGAAACAAGCTGGTGTGAATCAGTTATCTAAATTTGATATGTGCTGAACCTGTGTGCTCAAAGGGAGGATTGTATTTGTCTCTTCATTACAGAAAAAGTGTGTGGGGGGATGCAGAACTTTTAAAGACCGTATCACGTACCAGCTAGCTTTGTTAACTACAGTCTAGCATTTACCACTTTCTGGCATCATAATTCACCTTTGATGAGGTGATTCCCAAATTAAAACCACACAAAAACACAGATGCTAAAAAGAGCTTTGTTATGCAGCACCTACAAGTCAGAAATATAAAAGAGGACTGGTTGCAAATGCTAAATACATGTAATAATGAGAGAGGGAGGGTGAGAGGGTAGGGAGTGTGGTTCATTGGTAATTTCCTTTTTTCTTAGAGTGGCGAAAAAATCTGTATTCATGAGACTTAAAGAGCCCTTGCCTGAGTTTCAGAAATTCCACACAACAGCACGTACCTTTTCTGTTCCCAGAAGAGCATGGGTAGAATTTCTAAAAAACATCTTTCTTCTACTTGTACTGTATATAAAAAAAATCTATTCATTGTACACCATGCAGGACATGAATGGAAAAGGGTATACAATTAGAAGGACACAACAGCTGCCACAACCGAGCTCGAGCTATACTTTGGAACCTAATTCACCCTGGCCATGACTTGTTTTCACCCCTGGGTTCTGGTAGGAGGTATCGCAGTATCAGAACACTGACCACTAGATTCAAAAACTGTTTCTTTCCCCAAGCAGTCCACATCATAAACAGCTCAAATTAGCACCTGCACATATTAGCACCTGCACTTTAAGGTACTGCACTGTTTGCACTATGTCCTGTTAGCTGTATTCTAACGTCTATTGTCCATGTCTGTTTGTCATTTGTGCCTAATTGTTCTCTAATGTTACTGGGTACAGCTGAACGAGTAAGCATTCCAATACACTTGTTGTATATGGCAAATAAAGAAATCTTGAATCTTGAAACTTTTATGTTACTGTGAGGGCCCACCTGATCGGATAATTCTGAATAAAAAGCAGTCTGAGAGAGTCTGAATTCAAGTGCTTCCTAATTTACATTGTCAAGGTGCCCCTCACTACAAAGTGCTGCTTCTCTTTAGAAATCGCAGCCTGTGTGCATTATTCTTGTCCCTGAATACCCCACTTCCAGACCATGCTATTTAACATTATTTTTTAATATGTTTGTTACTCTTTTTCTTGGCATTCTGCCTAGGGCAGTTCTGTCCTGGCAACATTTACCAGCCTCAGATCCATAAACGTTTCATAAAGGTGTTTCACATGACATTTTATCATAATTACCTTTTACATTAAGATATTCTTGGCAGCAATCTAAATTTTTAAGATTCACAGAGAAAAACAGACTGAAAATGGATAGATGGATGGAAAGATTAATTGTTTTTTAAAGCTTCTCACCCATTTAATTCTGTTATACACTAAATCAGGACATACTTATGATGTTATTTGAAATGTATGTGGAAAATGCGTTAATAGCAATGGTTCTGTCTGGCATATCATAAACACAACTAGGTCATACATCAACTCAGTCTTATAATACCATCACAAGTTATACAAAAACATAATTTATAGATGAATTCTTCATCATGTTAGCCATGATGCAAAAGTAAAAACACGGCTTAAAGTAATATGGATATTTGCTATTTGTTTTAAATCAGAAAAGGTGAAAGCAGTATGATTCCTCACATGTACAGAGAACAAAGTACACATTTTAAAACACAATCGTTAGCACAATGGTTATACACATGAAAAAATGCACAGACTATATACAGTATCACATAAAAATCTGTTAATGTGCCTGCTCTTATACAAAACTGCCATTATTTAAAAAAAGTTAAGTTGTCAGCTGTTATTTCCTCTCTTCAAAGAAAACAATAAGGAAATGAATATTTCAGATTATTAAATCTGGAGGTTATTACAAATTATGGATGTTTATGCCTTGTACAAAGACTAGATTAGACTACTGTACTATTGTTGTTTACTACTGAAGCACCCCACAGTAAGCTCTCAGTGTTGGGCTCTCTAATCTAGCTCACTTTTTCCTGTTTTCCAATTGCACACAAACACTCATACACTCACCCACTCGCCCACACACAACATATACAGTATGAATCCACTTTAGAACTGAATGACACAATGAAAAGATTTAACAAAGTACTAATTCCATATTTTCCTCACCATTAGTATTCTCAATGCTTTTGAAATAAATTAGAGTTTATAATGCGATGTCCAGGCTTTGTGACAAGGATTGATGAGTACTAATTTTAGTCAGAAACATTGTGTGACGACAGCAATTTGAGCACATTACTGTGTAGGCTGCAAAGACTGGAAAAAAACACAAGTTTCTTCAATCCTTCAGTATATATATTTAGTGAGTACTTTACCTTTTTATTCTTTATAGCGAATTGATGTCAAAAGCCATTTGCAGATATTTTTTTAAAAAAAGCATTTCATACGCATGTAATTGCACTTGTATATCAGCCCAGAATTGCCTACTTAAAAATTTGTCCCCTTCCCCCTAAAGGGAAATAAAGACATTTCTATTTGTTATACTATAGCAGGTGTTGGCAATTTGAAGCTGCATGCCACAGACCACGGAGAAAGGAACTTTAAATGCAAAATGTCCTGTAGAGGGAGGCATTTAAAATGCAATAACCCTCTAACAATATGCTTTACTTTAGTTAAAGAGAAGAAATCTGTCTCTTAGAAGAGCAATTATAGTATAACAAGAAAGAAACATAGTACAATCTCAAAATTTAATTAATTAGATAGACAAGGCATAATGTGTCAGCAATCTGATGTGTAAGAAATGTGATCTCAAGACTGGAAAACATGGATCAAGTAACAGAGGTGAGTGACTGGACTTGATGACTGTCCAGAAAGGAATATAAAGTCAATGGCATGAAGAATAGCTTCTGAAATTGAGTCCAGCTATGGACTAAAATTCAAAAATTCTTCTCAGTTGTTATTATACAATATAATTGAAACAACCACAGTTCTCACAATGGGTAGCTACATAAAAAGTCACCTCAACTGCAAACAAACATTCCACTCAAACAACCAATGTCCTAATGCAGTGGTTCCCAACCCAGGTCCTGGTGAGCCACACAGCTGTTTTTGTTCCAGCCAAGACTCAGTTTCATTGACTTAATAATAATGAGATAAATTTGAACTGTTTGCTCTCAGCTCTTATACATCTTGAAGCTTTAACCATTGTATTTTGTACGTGAAATACAATCCCAAAACTGTGACAAGAAACAAAATGCAAATATTGAATTGAAGCAACTTCTTAGATCAAGTGATGCTTCAATTATGGAATTAAGGTCGATGGAATAAAACCCAGCAGATGTGAGAGTCACCAGGACCAGGATTGGGAACTACTGCCCTAATGCTTCCAAGCTTTTAGAATAATGCATCTTTGAATCATCTTTATTTAACTAAAAAAAAACTGCACACTTCTTCATGCATGCATGGAAAAAGATTTTTTAGCAGAAAAGAAATTGCCAGCAAATCATGCTTTTTGGCTGCTTAAGCTTCAGTATACAATTCAAACTCCAGAACTGTGTTTCTATAACTTCTTGTCGGGGTGCTCACCAAAGCAGATTTGGAGATTTTTAAAGGCTGACTTTCTTATTATATTTTCATCCCACTCCATGCAGATGTTGGCTTAAGTCAATTAAACTAGAATTGTTTTTGAAATCAAGGCACCGAGCCCACTCTGTAGAAAAAGACCCCCCCAGTGACTCGATCAGTAAAGGTAGGTGTTCTTTGAAGTTTAGGTTGTGGACCTGTAATTCCCCAAAGATGTGTTTGAATCTGGGCATGTGCAGCTAACCAGGCTGTCCTTGACTTGCCAGAACCCTGTAAGCTGTCATGGTTATCGGTGAGAGGTACCTTAGCCCTGCTGTGGCCTGAGGATGTGTGCATGCTGTCCCCATCTCTCCTGTGCAAGGAGAACATCAGTATCGCCCAGCCTAGTTTGTTAAAAATAGCAAACATTCCAAACTGTTTTCTTTTCCGAAAAGCAAAACTACAGTACCTAACAAATCCAAAATTTTAAACTGAAATTAAATATACTCAGCCTAACCAAGGATAAAACAAAAAAGTTGCATCTTGTCACAGATGGCATCTTTTTTCACCCACATAAGAAATACAAATAACAAAGCACATTCACGGGAAAGATAAAAACATTTTTACAACCAAATGTGTAAGGCCAAATTTATTTTAGGAGACACGGTAAGAGTGGGGCCAATGTTTCAAAAAATGGGGAGTGATTATTGTGAATAATATTTTGCATGTATGTCTGTTTTTTTTTACTTGGATTGTAAATCCACATTTTTCTCCAAAGTTAAGCACTGCATAGTCTTGTATACAGGCCAATATAAAGCTAACACAGGGACAGAAATGAAATAATTAAATTCCATGGCGTTTTGCTTGCAATATATCTTCAACAACAAAGCCATTTTTTTCTGCAGTGCTTGAACACATCAAGCACAATTCTCATGAAAGTAACAAAAAGATGCTCTACTCAACACTTTCCCAATTTGTGATTACAGTCCTATTTGTGTGCCAACTAGAACACAGCCTACCAATTGCAATGTTACAAACCAGCACTTTCATTCCTGCTTTGCAGAATGCAGCCCTTAAATTCATAGTGGAATGAGCAAAAGAGCTGCAGCCCCTCCTATACATTCACTGCTTGTGCTTCTTGCTTTTCATTACATTCTCCGTAGCAGCAAAAAAGTCATTTGCAAATACAGCAATATTCCTATGGCACACTTACTTCACCATTGCACCTTCATAAACCCCACTGTGACTGATGCAATTACTATTGAGTGTGTGTGGGAGAGGAGCACAGTTACATTAGGGATCCATTCAACACAGTAACAGGCACTGCACAGCTTATACACTGTCAGGCCCGAAACTGTGTTATATACTGTGCAGTGCCTGACACAAGAAATATGAAAAATCAAAGACATTTTAAAAGGGAATGCATATCACAATATAATAGGCCCAGAATACATTAAAACATTAATTTATATGTATGTTTTATACTAGAAACATTGTGAAGGCCAGCTTGAAGTGACAGTTCTTTTAAGTGTTGCACAATAAGATGACTGATTAATGTCTTCTTCATATGAACATTTATCATGCAAGATAAAATATGGATTTTATTGAAATCAAATGCAACTCAAGCAGAATAGAGGAAAATGTTATGTGCATTTGACTTGAAATGAATGCATACAGTAAGGTGATCTATTTTATGGAACTGTTCTAAATGTATCATAGATTAATTTAAATTTGAGTGAGAAATAACTTATTCTAAGCAATGGTTATGTGACTGATATTTTGTTTTCTCATATCAGAATTTATACCAAAGAATCTTTTACAAGATTACCTAGATTATCATTACCTACTAAGGCTGGCTTCTACGTGAACATGAAAAAGCAAAATGGGCTTTAATAGCTCAGTTTACAAATAATGTTTTCTTTATGACTCACATCAAAACAGAGACAAAACAGACTTCAAATAATGAAGACAACATCAATAGACTGCAGCTCTGAAGAGAATATTGCTGATAAGTAAAGAAGTTCTTATTGCTACTTTAAAAGGAGCTATTAAAAACACAACATGGAGTTATATGCCATTTATTTCTGTATGGTTCAAGAAAATGGTCTCTGTCAAAATAAAATATGGTCAGTGGCATCTGTGTGGCTTGATTCATTCTTATGTGCAGAGTTTATATTAATGTTTGTTCTTTGCCGAAGGTCATACAGCCCTACAGTGACTATATTAAAGAATTTCATATCACTGGAGGTCATACATCTGTTTTATTAGAAGAAAGAACCTTAACAAGTCCTGGAATTTGGGATAGAGCAGGTGTATCTACTTTAAGTGGAAGCCTTAAGATTCCACAGAAGGCATCTTAGTGTAGAAGGAGGAATTTGGATGATCCAGACACCAACTTGGCAAAGTGTATTTCAAAGATGTTGTATCAAATGGAGGTGCACAAAATACAGAAAATGACAGTGTCTGTGA
Organism: Lepisosteus platostomus; assembly: GCF_059453375.1. NCBI lineage: Eukaryota > Metazoa > Chordata > Actinopteri > Semionotiformes > Lepisosteidae > Lepisosteus > Lepisosteus platostomus. The sequence goes on along the minus strand of NC_142635.1, from coordinate 8,420,372 downwards.
ATCAAACTGTATTGACAATTCGCAATTTGCTTAAAAGCCATGACCTTTAATGCACCACCAAGACTGTATTTAATGCATAAAAATACCATCTTAGGAGAAACACCAAGGTTCACAAGACTTTCTGCTCAATTACACCACGTAATTCCACTTTTTTTGCCATCCAGCACCTATGAACACCTGCAGGTCAATTGAAGGTGGAAATCTGACTTTTTACATTTACCATACAATTTCATAATAAGAAAGGTAAGGAATAGGTACTGAAAGACCTATACTGAGTTGCTGTGTTTTAAACAACGTAAATTGATAGATCCTATAAGACACTTTCCATAATATTAGCATATAGATGCTTCATTACAGTATAATTCTTTAGTTCCATTTAGACCAGTTAAATTATCCTGTGGTGGAGAAAATGTTACATCACATTGCATGGCACAACAATGATGATGTCCCACAAGAAAATGTGCTATCATGATCCACAGAGCTTCACCTGAGTGATTCTTCTTAGCAATAAAAAACCCTATCCAATACGGTTGTACAACACTGTTTTGTTTAAGTCATTTTTATCTTCATATTTTGCACAAGCATTTTTCCAAATAGCACCAATGTCAAAACTCCAGTGATCTTTCAATCTCATTGTTTTAATTTTAACTGTAATATAATTTGAGCAGCAAATTTCCCTCTGAAAGTGGCATGCTCTGGAATTGCCTGATTTTAAAATATAATTAAAATTTTAATTTTAACAGCATCTGGGAAGAAACTCCCTCAGATTTTCTAGTCTGCTTTATCTGAAGTTCCCAGTACTGCTACTTACAGTGTTTATTTTCCTTCATTGGACCTCAGCATTGCGTTTGTCCACATTGTCCACATACTGTCTCATTAACCATCTCCTGGCAGGAGAAACATTCAGGGTAACATTAAATTGTTTAGCTTCATTTTTAGACTCAAGTCTGGAGTAATTACATTTGCAAAGAAAGCCCAGTGACATGCAGCACCATTTATCTTTTAGGTAATAGCTGTTGGTTTAATTATAGACCTGGCTATGCAATGATTTGTATATCACTCTTGCAGAAAGGTTGAGACATCCATCCAGCTCATTTCATAAGACACGGCAAAATCACTTCATACCTCTATTACCTGAAGCTGTTTGCTTTAAGGCCAAAATGCAGAGCCCAGTATTTCTTTTAAACAAGATCTTCAAAAGGACCCACCATTTCACAAATATTTTATACACTGTATAAGGTTTCATTTCTATCTGACCTTTCTTTCAGATAGTAAAATGGTGTTTCATTGATGTGCATGCCTTTTGCCCTAGTATAATATGTTACAATTTACTTTCTTCCGAAACAAGTAAAAAGGAAGAAGAAGATACTGTTAACTGTGAATCTAGCCTGCCCACAAATGAGCAGTAGTTTCAGTTTCTTCTAATGTTAAAAACCCTGGCACACAGTTCCATGTACTTTACATTTGCAGCCTAATTTTGTTTTGATGTGTTCCTGATTGGATACAAAATCAATTTTTTTCAGAAAGTTATTACTGAGAAGTCACTTCAGGCATTGCAAGGGTTCTATGGGACTGAGCATGATATGAGACATTTAATTTACAGACAGAAACGTGATAAACACCTGCTTTCATTACAACACCATTCCTCAGCTCCCTATGAATAAGCCAAGACCCTTTTCACATTTACAGTATATGTTAAAGACAGTGTCTCTATCATTGTCACTAACATACAGTAGGACCAATAAGTAAAATTACAAAAGACATTTGCCAATTTGCCAATTATATATCATTAGCATTCTCGGAAGTTTACTAATGTTTCAATAAATGCATTCTAGTTTAATTGCTATTTTTTCATTATCTTACCACATTTTTTACAACACAAATAAAAATCTACTTATCTGTCTGAAAAAGCAAATGCTCACATACTCAAATCGACGTGGTGTTCTCCTGTTCTTATCCTTTAGCAAATACAGTATGTTCGTACAAAGGGTTTAGAACTTTCCAGGCCCAAGACATTTTTATTAAATCTATTAATAAAACCAGCAGCTGAAATGATCACTTAAATGTGAAATTTAACAAATCTATATTTCAACTTTCAGCTCACTTTCAAGACTATTATCTGAAGCCTACACAAAATGGATTCTATATTTTAAAATATTATTTTGCATCAAAATATTTTTATTGTAACAGAACCAGAAAATATCCTATAAGATAAATGTTAAAATGTTGTAAGGCCTCCTGCATGTTTTGTGGCATGATCGGTCAATTACTTGAAATAGAGACATAATTAGCAGAGCATAGGATTTAACAAAAATTCCCAGTACAGATATGACACAATGGTAATAACTTACACATACTGTACATTTTTTCAATCTCAGCAGCAATGCTACTACAATGAAGATGATAGGCACAGTTAAACAAAGAAGGACACGTTGGACTTGAAACCTTCAATGCAGGAAAAGTATTTTTATGGTTTTTGCCCATCTAGCTTGATTCCCCCCTGCAGAGACATTCATTTTTTGACACACTGCTAGCTCTGCAGCACCTTATTCAAGAGGTAGCACTGATTGTAGTTGTGGCTTCTCTCCCACTACAAACCTGTAGGTATCTGGCAAGTGATAGGAGTCCCTGCTTGCTGTAAAGCCAAGACGCCCTGGCTGAGTAATCGCAATCATACACCAACGGTTCCCTGCAAATTGCACATTGGTGCTTGGGGAATCCAGCTCACAGTTGGCTAGTGACATGACCCGGGCTAGAGCTAGTGACATCTTGATCACAGAGCTCACCCAGGGCTAGAGGAAGAAAGTTTGCAAATTGCGTCTCTTGCATCAAATTGCTGGATGCATCTTACTGCATACTGCTTGAATCCTCTCTCTCTTTCACGCACAGGACACACTTCAGAATTGTAAAGGCATGCTTAAGTTGGGTCTGGACATGACAATAGAAAGATCAGCAAAAACTCCTGAGGATGATATCTCAGCAATTCGAGAGCTGCATTCTAATCTAGGTCATATAAAACTGATAAAACTGCTCTTTCTGGTTTGTGTTCTATAGGGAAATCCCACATATTTTCCTTTTCCATAATTTTATATGTCTGAGAAATGACATACTGTACTCATTGATTACATTAGTCCCTTTCATTGGCTAGTAATTTTCCATTATTGTCCTGAACATATTGTATTTTACGGAATCCTTAATGGTTAGTATTGTAGTACTGAAATAACTTTTTATAATTTATTTTAGCCTCGTTTGGAATATTCTTTTCAATTTCTCTCTTGGTCATTCTAACATCTTTTGTAGCTTTGCTTGCAATTAATTGTACTCCTTTTTGTTGACTGAATCCTGTCATTTAACCTTTTCATTAAGAGTTAACATCTGTCTTATATTTTTCCTAATAATGGCTATCCATTTCCCACTGATTTCATATATATTTTATCCCATTTCACTTCTATTGAAAATAAAGATACCTTCCCTTTAAAGTAAAGTTGTCTTCCTCACTCTTAATTGTTTCAAGAGACAAGAGCTACAGAAGCATTTCCTCATGTACTGTGGATGCTTCATCATACTGCCTAAAAAAGCAGTCATTACCCATATCTTACCATTTCAGTTTCTGCTGCTGACATTAATATACATTTTCAAACGAATATGTGTAAAAAGTTGAAGTCCCCCATAAAAATGACTTCTTTTGCAAAAAGATACTTTATTTCATTATACAGAAATATAATTATAATCATCATCTGGATGTATTGGCATATAACAAACTCCTAACACCATAACTGCGGAATGTTTTTTACTGGTCTGACCCATAGAGATTCAGAGACTCTTGATTCCTTTAGCTCTAGTTCCTAATCCTCATTACTCTTTTTGATATATAGCAGTACACCTCCACCTCTTCAGTCTTTTCTGTCTCTCCAGAACATTGCTTTTCCACCAATGTTACATTCATCTCCATTGTTTGCTGTTATTCATGTTTCCAATAACATCACAATTGCCTGCTAATGTGGTAGTTTCTATCTCACGTCATTTGTTTTTTATACTTGTAGCATTCAGGTAGTATATAAGCAGTTAATTACTTGGTCCTTTGTTTTGATTTTCCCTTCAGTTTCTTCCCCTGTCTTTGCTCCCAATGTACAGTAACCTCCTTTTAGATCTTTTTGGGTCCCTTCCCTCATCCATTCTACTGGATTTTTGTGCCAAGACATTTGGAGCATATCTTATTTAGCAGTTGTAATCCATCACATCTGTAGAGTTGACCTTTGCCATGGAAAGGTTTCCAGTGGCTGGAAAGCTGAAGCCTTATTCTGCACACTGTTTCATTATCCATGTTTTGTGTTGATGGATTTAGATTTGTAGTTGTTCTCCTTTACCCAGTTCTGGTATGATTCCAGAGAAAACCACAGATTTAGTCCTTTTCTTCAGTTTGATGCCAAGTTGCCTGAATTTGTTACAGAATGGACAGTGCGCTGTTTACACCAATGTTGTTTGTGCCTACTTAAATAACAACAGCTAGGTTACTGGCTGTCTTAGCTAGATGTCTGTAGTCTGTCGACTGCATGGAAGATATCAGCCATGTGAGCTCCAGAAATATGGCTAAGTGCTGTCCCTAGAGTGCCACTGCTCTCATCGTCACTGGAGAATATTTGATTCCAAGAACTAGAGAAGTGAAAAGAAGTGAAAATTAATTTAGTGAAGTCATGTTGGTTGGTCTTTTTGGGATGGCTTCCTGAAATGTGTTTCATTTTACTACTTAGGTTCAGCTTCTCTCGGTTTATCTGTGTTGTTTTTCTGGGTTTTGATTACCTCCCAGGTTATGGTTAGATGCAGATTACCATTCTGACAACATTTCTAAAGTTTTAAAGTGCTGAATGTGTGGAATACCTTGTGAGAAAAAAAGTGTTTTAATTTGGAGACAAAAAACCAACAAAGGTTTTGCCAAATTCATAATCTGCAGAGGCCTTATGTGTGTAATAAGATTCATTTACTAATCACCATGTTAGATGCATCCTGATAAACGTCATTGTGGAGGTGCACTCTGGAGAGAGATCTTATACAATCTGAATCAACCTTGTCTGTGACCCTTCCAAGTAAATGGAGCAATAATATCAGCTTTCTGGATGCAATCTAGGGAATGCAGTCATGGGCACATTCATCCCTGTCGTTTTCCAGATGGGAGAAAAACAGAGTTGCTGATGTGAGTGGGGTAATTCTTGCCATGGCAGGCAAAGTTACTGGTTTTGGAAGCTTTACAGTGTGATCTTCATTTGTCACCATTTCAAGAGATGCTAATGGCACCCAAAAGCAATTTCACTGCCCGTGCCATCTGGATTAAGTCCTGAAGCCGGATAGTTTATCTCCCTGTCCAACTGAGTGTCAGTGTGGCATCCCGAGACAAAGCATGCACCCTTGTAAAAAAAATTACACAAACATTCCAGTGCTACTAGTGAGTCATCACTGTTGAATGACCTTGAAACAGCCTGAAATAATTGTGTATTATGGTTCTTTCAATGCATTAAAAAACAGATTCAGATTCTGAGAAGCTAGTTAATTAAATATCATTATTCAAATATTTTCTTATATTTATACTCATTAACAATATATGCAAAGGGTTGATATAATTCAAATACAACTCAACTCACTAATTGTTAGGTCTGTCCTCTACCAGTGAGTTCCGTTGATGTCAAATGTTACTTAAATTCCTTATCACATTTTATACAATAAATAATTTTACTTAATAATTTATGTTGGGGCCATGAGTTTATGACACAAAACAATGTTTTGATTCTGTATAGAAATTTAATGCCTCAGGTCATTATTTGAAAAGTTATATTATATACTATATATGAATTATTAAATAAAGAGTGTTTGAATATCATTATCTTTTTTATTACAGTTATCACTACATTTATAGAGATATAAAAATGTGGATCCTTAGTACTGTAAAATACAGTATATTAAAATATTAAAATACACACATTACTTACTACAGATATTGCTGGGGTTAAATTCAGAAGCTGGTGTACATGTTAGGCATGTTATTTGTTGGATCATAAAGAACAGTCCTAATACTCAAGCTACAATTTTGTTTTTATAGGATCCAGAGAGATCCCTAAAATGGAAATTGAGGTGTTATTGATCATTAATTAGCTAGTTACTATGAGCAGAAGCTCATGGTTCCTCTAAGCAACCTTTTATTTAGTCATGCCCTCAACATTTCTTCTTATAAAAGAGGGGCTCACAGTAACAGAACTTAGTTTCACAGCTCTGACACTACAATGGTCACTGCTGTCACCTTCAGCAAAGAAGGTGTTTCTTTTGCCATTTTCTATCCACAAATTAATGACTTTGTTTAGAAAAAAAGGAAAAAAAATCAAATTACTCTTACAGCAAGTGTAAAAAATTGCCCCCAATTACTGTACACAGTTCATGAAGGTTGTTTCCAAGAAGAAACACATCATGTTCAGTGTGGAGCAAGACTTGTACTCATGAAAAATCATCCCGTATTCCTCACTTTCTGAGGGTGTGCAAAGAACTTCTTGTTCAGTTCTTTTTCTAACATGAATCTTATTTGGAACCACATGAGAGTCCCTGGAATGTGTGAAATAGAAGTAAGAATATAGTCTTTCAAACATTTATCTCTTCAGCAAAATGTACAGCACATAAATCACTCTTTTCCCAACAGGAAAGCATTTTTTCTACTTCTGATGCTCTGTACTGCTAAAATAGATGTATACTGTACACATTCTTCTGTGTGGAGTCAGACTCAATCTATGACCTATAAACAATTACTGTAGGTGATGCACTTGCAATTTTTCTGCATCATATCACAAATAAATCACTCTTTTCCCAGTAGATTATCTAGATTTTATTTACGAATCTAGACTGGTTGCTAACGGCTACCTTTTTCAAAAAGATTTGCCCCAAATTTGGTCACTACTGACAACTGGAAAGTGCTGTTCTTATAATGACCTTTTGGCTATACTTTTTCAAAGAGTAGATAATTACACTTTTGCATTAATGTATAACACTTGCTGGCGCAGAAGGCCCATTGGTTTCACTCTATCTAAAAACTCTAGCCAGCTGTTTTAAAAAATCAGAAACGTTCAACTATTTGTAGCTTACGCTCTACAGGATACTTTATAAAAAGAGCAATTGCATTTATTAAACACCCCTGCAAAGTCTCAGTTTTAGTGGTAGGTGAAATGCATTTTTGTTTTCAGACACCTGTAATATCAAAAACACTTTTAGCTACTGCTTTGAGAATGTAAAGCCCTAAAAAGAGCTTCAAAGCAAGTTTTACTTTTTTAAATAATTTATTAGAAGGCGTCTAAAAAGTAATAAAAATGCAAAACATCATATAGGCTAATTAATGTGACAAACCCATCTATGATTGATGGAAACTGCTGCCACAAGTCACATTTTTCATATGGCTGCACTCCATATGCTATGACATGTGAAGCCTTAAATACACAGGGAATGTGTGTATTAAAAAAAACCCTGTATATTAATGAAAAGGGCATTTACTGGAAAAGAAAAATAGATCAAATATAACAAATTAATAATGTTGACTCACAGATCAGAAAAAGGCTGAAGTTCTTTTTGTAGCAGAGAGATCAAAAACATTGAGGAGCCACTGTAGGTTTTTTGTTAGTATTAAATAACTAAAGTGGAACGGGAATAAGAAATATGCTGAAATGTATTATCATGTCTTGTGTAATGCACACTTTGTCTATCACTCAAAGGTAACTTTTCTGAAATAGCTCTCAAATATCATAGGTTTATGGTTTTATACCTTTAAAGCATATCTTACTGCTACACATATTACTGCTATCAATAATAATTTAGAGCACTCTCATATGAACTGTAGATATACTATACTTTTAAAAGGCTGACCACAGTAGTGTTTTCCTCTCCTGTGAAAGGCTTGGTCAGTAACAATTCAAACCTTTCACTTGTTGAGAGCTGTATCCAGTAATAAATCACTGCAGGGCTAGGCTTAAGAAGGCTACCCTGTGGAAGAGTTTGTAAGGTGTAGCCTGTTTCCCTTGTGTTGTTGCTCATGTTGAGTAGCTGGGTCATGATGTGCATGGCTGGCTGTATTAAACACTACTCTTCAGCCGAATGTCTGTCTGGATTATTAATGATCTTGTTTCAGGTTTACGCTCTGGAAGCTAATACACTGCCTGAAGGTGCCTTTTAAACTAAAACCTTTCATCAATCTAAAACTGATTTATGTGGACGTTCCTTGTTTCTGTTTGTTTCTGTTTGTGCTGCATGAGATTATGTGTCCACTGGAAAAATAAAACACTAGCAAGATTTGTTTTGCTGGTTATTCTTGTAGATACCTCAAGTACTCAGCTAATGATGTTGGTTATCATAATACTGTTATGTTGTATGCTACTTTTAAAAAGTAACTCTGAAGTGCTTAAATAATCTCTCTGAAATCAACATCTGCAAATATAATATGAACAAAAAAACATGAAGTGCAAATTTTAAACTAAAGTCATAGGATCCGTATGCTTTCTCTTTTCATTTGGGACAGAGATCAAAAGAATTTCAGTCACTTGTGTCTGTGAGACATCAATAAACTCTCAATCATTTGTTCCCTTCCTTCAAGTGATGTCCTCACAAGACAAGAAGAAAGAACACACTGCAATCTATTCATTCTTTATAAAAAAAAGAAATTTGAATACCCCACATTTAAAGTCAGCAAAATCTTAAAATCATGATATACTATAATTAGAGCTGTAGCCTAGTGAATGAATGGGATGTGAAATACTGAATTTGGTACTTGTTTGTCAAACATACAATTCATGCAATAATAAAAGACAGATTGGAAGCCAAAGTGTATGAGGTTTATATGTGATGAAACCTGCAGAGGGTAGATAATAGATCTTACTGTCTTTTAGAAGACAGAAGTGATTGAAATAGTGTTGCTGTTCTTCAAAAGGTAACAAAGCACATTGAAAGAGTATAGAAAATGCAAAAGAAAATGTGATTATGATCATTTACTATGTTAAAAATGAGTTCCCGAGAAATGAATGATAAAACTGAATAACTGTAATGAATTTGGTTGAGCTCTTTAAGTGTATTTCAAAGAATATAATTTATGGGGCTAACACACAATGAGCTCTCTTTCTGAATGGGTAGTAAATATAACATTCTACTGGAAATGCACAATTATTGTTACTACCATTTTCTACTAAAGTATTCTGATTCTCTTAGCATATTCAAGTTCAATATTCAATAGTTTTATCAAGCTAAATTACTAGATTTCATATAACATCTGACCCTTTATATACTGTACATACTGTACAGTGTACTTAACTAAGTCCATCTAGTGCATATGAATACAGTGCATATGAATACAGTTTATTTTAATACTGCAATGCAATTTATTTTGATGTTAAATAAAAAAGACGTTATAAAAGCGTATAAAGGAAAGGGTTAAATTTCTAATTGTATTAACTGTGAATAAATTCTTAGATATAGTTAATAAGGATTTCATTAAGATGGTCTAGTGAAATGATCTAGCAGACTGTTCATCTTATTTACAGCATAACAATATTCTACACAAAACCTTTGGTGGCATGTTATACAGTATATAAGGCCTTGAACCCCTGTTTCTGGAGTAAGCAGAAAATGAACCTGTTATTTAATTATGATTTAGTAAGGAGACTCAATTTGTCTGTGCACTTTTTTTTCAGCTGTCATGCAAGCCGGAGCTGTAAGACTGTCTGTGATCGGTTTTACTGCTAAACATCATCTAAAATTAATGCCCTGAGCAAGTGTCAGAATGGAGTCATTACCATCTTGAATGTGTACACTTACAGTACAAGGAGAAAAAACAATTATGAATGCAAGCGTTCATGGGAATTTCCATGGTGGCATGCTACATTACCGAAGCAGCGTGAGGAAGAATAGTTTGGTAATTGAAATTTGCACACTAAAAAAACTCAGCTGTTTATGATAAGTTGCTTTGTCGTCAAAGGCAATAATGTTGAAAATTGGCAAACATAATTGCAAATTCAAGTCATACAAAACTGAAGTACTGTATGTCACATTCTATTATGTTCATGTTTTCTATTTTCAGTGGCTATGTTTAATGAACTGAATGTATGTTTTTTTAGAGTTGCAAGGTAGTTTTCTCTCTCCTTTATAAAACTGGGAAACATTACTGTAGGATATGTAAAAACTATGTATGAGGCCATTTTCATATGTAAATACAGTCATGCAAAAGTTTAAGATAATTTACGTTTTTCTACTTCGATGAAATTAGTCCAGTAAAACATTTACACTCACTATCCCTTAAAACTACTGGCGAGTATGTCCTTTCATTCAAAACCAATGGAATATTTTGAACAAATTTCATTAGAAACTCTTGTGGAATGCTGTTCTAACCTTCTTCTAAGATGATGGAATTCTTTTTTATATTTGCTTTGTCAAATAATCCTAAACACCTTCAATGTATAGGATTATCTTGCTATAACTAGGGCCAGTTATCTGAGAAGCCAATTAACCTACCAGTATGTAGGTTACTATGGGAGGAAACCAGAGCACCCAGAAAAAACCCACCTCAACACAAAGAGAATATACCAACTCCATGTACAATAGATGACAACAGACAATAGACAATAGACAAACACTCTAGGTCTGCAATTGAACCCAGGGCTGCAGTCCTGTGTGGCAGCAAAGCTAACCACTGCTCCAACATGCTGCTCATTTATAAACTATAAAGACTTAAACTGCATGGAGGATTACAATTCCAACCTTGCTACATTCAAGATGCCATCATTTTCCAGAAGATTTCCAACACCACCCAAGGATATGTACCCTAAAACCTTAATCTTACCTCTTCCACGCTTAACTGTTGGCTTCAAGCAAGGCTCTTTATACTGTAAGTTTCAGTTGCTAGTTGTTTCAGAAACAGAAACTTTGATTTGTGTTTCTAAAGCACCATGTTGTTTCACAGTTCCATTTCTGCATTTCTGAGCATATTTCAGCCTTGTTCTCCTTCCTAAACAGAGGTTAGGTGGCATCATCATGCTCCCATAGTCAAGCACAGAAGGAAACACAGCAGTAATGTGCAGTAGTAATAGAAGCACTACCAATTTAAGTAAATGATAATGATAACAACCCCACCCCCCCACCCAGGTTTAATTATTTGACACTTCTTCTTGTCTGCATGGAAAAATTAGTAACATGTAATTATGGTTATTTCCACCTTAATTCAATATTAATTCAATATTAGATTTCTTTATGCTTCAGAATAAGAATCCTGACTTCCTGAAGTCAGTTTGTCAGAGCAGAAAACCCAAGGCAGAACACTTTCATTACTTCTGTAATGTGTTTTTCTTCCTCTTGAGATTTGAAAATATTCTTTTTTTGTTTTGATTGAGAAGGTCAGAGGACAGCGTTTGGGATTTTATAGACTTGGGAGACTGGGGGACAGCCCAAAACTATCTTCAATCGGTAGCTTCTGAATGATTGCTTTCCTTTCCTGCTTTCCTTGAACACTGATATAAGCAGTGAAAAGGGTGACTAATATGGGAAATGCCTGTAATTCCTGAAGCTCTTAGTAACCTCAAAACAAGGTTAGAGAAAGGCAAAGGCCATCTACTTGAAATAATGAAGACGGACAGCTGGCAGTAGCAGTCTCTATCCAGACCCCTAGAGACTCCTCTTCCGTGAAAAACCCTCGTCATTCACCGACTACAAACAGCAGACTCTATCAATTGACACATTTGTGACAGAGGTCAAAGAAGATGAGTTTCTGTCTAGTTGTGGACAACAACCAAATAAACCAGGAAGTGTCCACAAGGCTGAAGACAGACTGGTTAGTCCCTTATTAAAACTGAGAATCAAAGAATGAAAGATATACAGTGTAGTAAAATAGATCTAACGATGGAAATGTTATTTTTGATTAGTGAATGGAATTCTTAACTACAATTCAGAAGAAAGACCTCCAGCTCATTTGAGGTACAAATATGGAATTTCAGACTTCCCACCATTCTTTGCTTAGACTCCCTTAAACAGCTCCATCAATAACTGAAGTGAAATAAAAATTGCAATATTTTCTACTAAGCATGTTTCTGTTTATTACATTAAAATGCCATAATAAAGGTTTGCAGATTTTAAAATAAATGGAAAATGGAAAAGCTGCACATAGTGTTCAGGTCATAGTAGTTTTAAGAAAGACAACATAATTTAGTGAACTACTAATGAGATACATGATTTTGGTGGAGAAACAAGTTCATTAACACATACTGCACTGCAAATATACTTCTTGGACAGCAGGAAAAAAGTTACAATCTATAGTTGTATCTGTGGAAAATAACACAACATAATCATTCATTTTATATCCCATGTCTCCAAGGGAGTGATAACAAATGAAAAAAAAATTATGATGTCTTTCCTTCCTAAAAAGGTGTTAAAAAATCAGTTTCAAGTAAGCTAAAAAGTGAAAAAGGGTAAAGTATTATGAGTTGGTGAGATATAAGTACTTGATTAAGCTACACTGTTCTAACACATGGAAAATGTGTGAGCCTTATGTTTGGGATTGTGCTAAAGCTTAAGATAAAGGTCTGTAGATTATATTTCTGCCAGTGCTGTAAATTGTGTGGAGGTCACACAAGCTACACTAGTAATTTTAAAAACAGAATATAACTGGATTTTTGTCTTTCACTTACACTTTGTAATATGTTACACCTGAGTTCAGTTTTTATAACTTTTCAAGCAAGCTTGTTCTTCACATATGGTATGTTTCTGTGTTCAGAAATAATTTCTTGATGCAATACATTACTAACTCTATAAAAGAATAGTAAAATAGCACTGGAGCTATTTTCCCCCCAGGAGAGGGGTGTACATTTAAGGTGATAAATTCAGGTTAAGGTTTATGAGCAATATACAGAGAATTCAATCACACACCTTTCAGCACGCACGTTTGACAATCCATTGAACAACAGTCTTGTTACATTTGAGAACTCATTTTTTCTTCTATCTCGATAAAATGAAAACAAACTGCAAATTTCACTTTTTATAATTACATTTCCGATCCTTCTTTGTCTGGTTGTCCATTTTGACATTAACAGTTTTACTTCAAATGAAATACAGTACTGTAATAAGCAATCATCGTTTTAAAGTTGATTGTTTTAAGACACCTTTGACACTTGCTCATTCCTTTAAGAGGCTTACCAAAGGTTTGGAGGGTTGCTCTGTTAACAATCATAACTGTAAATCAAGAATTTATTTTTGTGTATTAATCCTAAAATGAAAGCAGGATAGAATCCGTAAAAGTTGCTTCTGAAGTTTGGGAGGGGTTCAGGAGAAAAAAGACAATTACATCCAGACGTTGTAAATCATAATCATTACCAACATAAGCTATATATTACATCTATACATTATATATTGTCTCATGTATACTTTGTCTACTCCATCTCCACCTTTTCAGCTTAGTTAACTCCTTTCTCTGAAAGGGGGTCTGAGCCTCCTCATCCTATGGTCAAGGGGCTGGCCCTTATCCAAGATGGCTAAGCACATATTATACAATAAACATTCACAGAGCATCTGATTCTGGGATTCATTGTGGTTGTGTCATCATTAATAGACCAAGAACAAGTTTTATATTGGTAACTCATATGTTTTTGTTAAAGAGGTCAAAGTACTCAAATCAACACAAAGATGTTGGATCGAAAGTGTGTTGTTTTATTTTGGCATGAACTGAATGCAACGATATAGTTTCAGAGAATATAGGTTTCTTTCAGCTCAATACGAAAGAAATGGTAGACACAAATTGCCACATAGACCACGTATAGTATGTCGAGGCCAGTTTTTCAAGATTATTGAAGGCATTGAAATGGAGCTAACATTTATTTTCTCAAATGATGCCACAGACCATAAGAATATTTCTTTGCTACCAAACCAGAAAAATAGGTTAAATTACCACTTCATGTCCATAGCCTTTATTGTGTTATGTTTTTTCTTCGACATATTTTTCATTAGAGACATGACACGTGACCTGGAGCTTTGCAAAAATGTTTGGAAGTGCAAGTGTAGGGGTACATTCATATTCAAGACCTGCCTGCAATAAAACAAATTCTTCTTGCCTTGGTTACATAGCATTGCCCTAAGAGAGTCTCAGAACCCTGGGCCTCTAGTCTAATGCAGATCAGAGCCCTGCAGTGAAATTACTTATTTTGCTCAGAGGTTAGGGGCTTTCAAGGCTGAGGCAAAGATGGAGCCACTTAAAAGGAAACACAAATCCCTGCTTCGAGCTGATCCCAATCTCTGATCTCTTTCTGCTAATAAATCTCACTTGAGCAAATAAAAGATTTGGTGAGCAGAGCAGTGAAACCATTTGTATCACATGGGATGACCAAGGGCAACTGGCATTAAGTTAAAATATTCTAATAAAACCTGCAGATGCTATGCTAAAGTATTCGGTGACCCCAATACTGTAATTTTGTTTGCTATTTTCATGCCAATATTAAATGTAATCATAAAAAGCTTAAAAGGAATAAACAGAAAAGTGAAAAATTAACTGAATGCAATGACATAGTTTCAGAGAATATACTGTAGGTTTACCGAGCTGTAGAGTTACAAAAGAAATGGTAGACACAAATAGCCACATTGCACTCAGAGTATGACCTAAGTATGTTGAAACCGGTCTTTTGAGATTATTGAAGGCCCATAAAAATGCTTCTATTTTTTGTAAAATGTGAAGAAGAACATAATTTATGTCTTATTGTACTTCATTAAAGCAAAAGATGCCCGAGAACACTAAACAGGTTTCACAAGAACAAAGTAGTAAACAATCCAATTTAGGATTGTGCAGCCTATTAACATACCATATTACATAACATATACACAGAGAGCAAGGATGATACTGCACAGCATTAGGGATTACTGCCACTATCTTAAATTGCAATGAAGATAATCTGACAGTGAGAAGTGAACCTCCTGACCCTGAACAAAAATAGAACAAGGAAAATAAAACAGAATCAGTCTGAAAGACTTTAAGTAACTAAACCCAGTTTCTAATCTCTGCTAAGCAGATGCTGAGTTGATTTTATATGTTCTGAATTAATCAGGGGAGAGATCACCAAAAAACTTTGAGCATTTTCAACTTGCTAGTGGATAAGAATAAACATGTCATTTTTTAAAATACAAGGCAAGTGAGGAGAAATATTTTTTTTCATTAATTTTACTGCATGTTAACCACAACCACTGTAATTTAAGCATCATATGAATATTTCAGGTTCTGCAGAAATTCATTCCTACAACACGGCCAGGCTGCATAAACGCCAATTAAGCTACAGTGTTTTTGAAGGAGGCCCAGCTTCAGTGAAGTGAAAGCTTGAGTTTTGATAAGAGATCAGAAGGCTGCAGTCACAGAGAGTGTGGGAGTCCATTAGAGAGGCAGCCTAGAGAGTGGACTGAATAAGTCATACCCTCCTGGGAGGACCAAGCCACTACCGTCAAGCAAGAACCCAGAAATGTGTAGGGCTTGGATGTAATGTTTTGATAAATGTTTAAGAATGCTGAAGAAACGACTGGCTGAGATTCAGAGTCTAGACTGCTGCTCTTGGGTAAACTAATTTATAAAGCTTAATGAAAGAATGCTTAACTGTCCTATTTTCAGCCAGAATTTTTACATCTCTTCTCTTGAGTTGCTTGATGTCTTTAGAGACAAAAGCATGTAGTCACATTTTCTTATTAATCATCAACTATTTTCCCTCTCACTTCATCTTATTAAACATTTTACATCAGGGTCTCCCCAATTGAAAAAAGCATTTTTACTGGATAACAATCATCTACTGTATTTCAAAATAAAAGGAAGACAAACATGGTTTATCACATTAATTTTGAACCTTAGACTATGGTTTCAGACTAGTGGTCTGTACATCCACATTACCCAGTTTTTGAGAAAAGACTGCTCTTTCTTTTAGTCCATCCATTGCAATTCACAGCTTAACTACTCCTGAATAGCAGCAATTCAGATTGATTGCATGCGTTTAAGATAAATGAGTCATATCCCTGCTGTCTTTGTGAATGGCTGTTGCATAAGGACCGAATGACTGCACATGTGGAAGCAGACACAATAACAATGGTATATGGCATAATAGTTATGAAATAGTTAGAAATAGTTCCATTTCAGGGTTTTGTGACTCCAGAAACCATGCCAGCCATGGCTCAAGTGGTTTATGAAATACCACAGAACTCTAAAATGGAATTGGTTATCTGCGATTATACAAGCTATAACTAATAGGCATAGGCTGTGTTGGGTTCTGTGCATACATTTATTCACCTGTTTTGTTAAACACAAAGCACAATGGGAACTTGGATAGCTACACAGAATGTGATCTGAAGACTGATTGCTACATAATCTCTCTAAAACAATTTTGTTCATTAATAAACTTTCCATCAGTGAGCCACTGTATTCATTAGTGAAGATTTCGCTAATGACAGTGTGCCATGTGCGGTCAGATCCCAGATTAATCATATCCAAGACCTATCTCAAAGGCTCCTGCCATCATTGAAAGCCCTCATAGCACAGATAAACGATAGATATATTCAGGACACCAAAAAAGTGGGTCAACTGGAGATCTCTACAGGGCCCAGGGCTGAAGTCACCATATTCTGCATCTTACCAGAAGACCGGTTACACTACTGTCACCTGGTGGATGAAAACGATCAAACAATCTGTGTCAAAGTGAGGTGTATTAAGGGGATGTAGTGAATGATTTTATTTACACTTTACGAAGGTCAGGTATTTACAAAGATCAAGTATAATCTGATTAAGACATTTAGGTATCATAAAAATGAATGTTTTCACAACAGTATAATAAGTAAAAGGCATGATATTTTAGCTGTGGAGATGTCAGGAGTGTGGGGAATGGGGCGAGGTAAGAAGGATGAAGATGTGAATGATGATGTATTCCAGGACAATTCCGTAAACGATTTAGAGAGAGAGATTTAAAAAAAAAAGTTAATCAAAGAATACCAAAGAAACTTTCGACTTCTGATGTGTTTCTAGCACAGGAGGCTTTGAACTCATGTAAAAAAACACAGATGGGAAGTCAGGATGCGGCTGGGAGAATCACATGGCGAACTGTTGTTGTGGGGAAGGCCTCTGATTCTTTTATAATATGTGAGAGTACTTTCTCCGAGTAATGTAAGAAATAAAACTGTTGGGAAAACATGGTGCACTTCTGAAAAGGCCTGAGGCACCTGTATGTGTGTGGTGCTGGATTTGGGTTTGCAGGTGATAGAGATCTTTGCTCATAACAGAAGATCTATGCTTCATAATATCTCATTTACAATATTTACTGTTTAAGTATGACAAATGTCGGTCACGCACTGACCTGTAAGATCAATGGGTGACCACAGCAAGATCATCGTGCCAAATTCCTTTTGGTCATTTTGTGAGAAAGAACATAAGCCTTACAGTTCATTTAGAGACTCTCCAATGCCATTTAACATTTAACCATTTTTGATTAACATCTCCATCTCAAATAAATATTTAGTGCATAATTAGGGTGCAATTACACATTTTCTGCTAAATATTAATTAAATGTTAAATAATGCTTGCTGACAAAGAATGTATTTAGCTGTCAATAATTAATGTAGCTCGTGTGGTACTTAGTATTCATCACATTTCTGATTAGATTACATCATTAAACTCAATTGCTTGCTGTAAACAGACAAATCCTTAATTACATTTCTAATAAACATTTCCTGTTGAGTCATCTTACAAGCAAAACTAATGGATGCAGCAAAAATCATACAGTTTGTCTCTATTTTGTCATAACATTCCCTTTTAACTTTAAATTTGACTGCCAATTTTAGGACTTCAGGAGTGCTTTTGTGCAGAAAATTTGCTTATATGGATGGAGACAAAGGACAAAACAGAAAATTGGCTTGTGTTTTGAAATGACCCCATCCCTTCAAAACAATCCAAGCATAAAGTCACTGGTAACAGCAAAGACCCTGTCTTCATACCACGTGTGTTGTTTGTCCTCGCCAGTTGGGCATCAATGAATGTGATTACTTTCTCCAGTTTTCACTCAGGTCATTTCTGTAGACATACTGTATTTCTTAGTTTCTTTTACAGTAAGTCAAAGACAATGCAGTTTTAAAGTTTGTTTTTGTGTGAAACATAAGTAGATTAATGTTGAAAGCCTCTGTTTTGTATTCAATTCATTTTTTGAATGCTTAGTTGGCTTCTTTCTTATCTTTTAATTCAAAAGGTATTGCTTTAGTTCAGGCACACAGTGCCAGTGTTTAAAATAAACTACTTGAGATGCCACTCTATCTAAAATACATTTAAATCCATTATTACTTGGTATTAATACATGACTATTAAACGTACTGCAGATACAAAAAGGTTATGATGAAGTTTCAAGAATATACTATATTTTTATATAATTTGAACTGCATAATTGTGAGGAAAAACTTTAAAATTTAAATTAAAGATACTCTTCAGTAAATCAACTTTACATATAATTTTAAGTTAATGGCAATTCATAGTATTGGTTATAAGTACTGGTTATAAGTCTCTAAAGTATAGTACAGCTAGCCTCTCACAGCACTCAACAATGATAGATTACCCTGCATTGGAGCTCCTCACCAACATCACACTCTCTTCTAACAGCTGTTAATAACAGCATGAAAACACACCTGCTTCCATATTTTATCCTTATACAAATTTCATGCATAAAACCTTCTGATTTTCTAAGAAAAGTGACAAGGATGTTCAAAACGCAAAATCCACGGATACGCTGGAAAATTAAATAAATGTGCCTTGTCACAATATTATCAGGACCATTTATCAAACAATGAAATCTAAGATGACTAACTGCTGACATAAAGACATTCTGTGTTTCCTGAAGGAAATAAAAACACATTTGAAAGTCTAAAATTAACCAAGAAGCAACAGAGAACACACAAAGACTAGACAAAACTGGATTATGAATGCAAGAATTGGATTTTGATTACCTCTGGGAATGTAACATTTTAATTCCTTTAACATTCTCCTGCTATTGCCACAGCACTGCATTAAGAATTGCATGTTCTGCCACTTGGGCTTTTGCTAAATCAATTACCAGTGGTCTTGCTGGTCTTATGTGCCTTCCATCCTTTTAAAAATGGACAGCACTTTCACAACACGCCACCATACTGGTAAAATGAAAATCTGCTCCAGCTATTCTGCTTTATTTGCAAGACATTTTATCTAAAAATGCATAAATATGAAAGAGACCATTTTCACTTATACTTTAGACCTCCTACTGTACAAATAATGCAAAATCTAATAAGCTTGAGCTCCATAGATCATTACAAATAATGAACAAATAATATGAGGGCACTGGTTACGAGATTTCCTTAGCATAATTACTCACTGTAGTCTCCAATTTTACATCTTTTTTAATCATAATGAGACACAGGCCAGTATAGAGAAGGGCTTTAAAGCATTCCAAAGTCATAATGAAAACAGTGAAAGTACAGGATGCTGCATTACAAGAAACAAACTGAGTCACAAGAGATGAGCCAAAGACCCCAGAGAAACAAACGATGTGTTTAATTAGTGGGGTCAACAACAGTCAAATGAGGAGCTTGAAAGATGCTGCTGTATGGTTTTTGAAATATTTTTATCATGTTTTTCATTTTATACCCAAACGATTTTGAAATGCCATTTGTTTCTTTGTGCCTCGGCTGGCAGCAGTGGCTCTGGTACGGAGCGGGGAGAATGAAGAGAGCAGACACAGACATGCTGCGCTGCCCCATCTGCTCATGAGAGCCAATCGTGGTTTTTGCTCAAGACCCCAGTGTCTGACAGGAGAATTAGCTGTGCGTTACTCTTTGACATTACTGCAAGCTAGCAAGCACCTGAAGCTGAGCCAAATAAGCACTGCCTTTAGTGCGGCACTGGCTGGTGATCATGGCTACTGTTGGCTAGTGACATGACCCAGGCTTGATATGGTAGAGAAATTTACAAGGTTTGGACAGGATAACAGCCATTGAGATCAATTGGCCTTAGCTGTATTAAATCATAATCATTCCTGATGTTCTTTCCTCAATCCATCCATTTTCTAACTGCTTCATCCATTACAGAGTGGCAAGGGAGCCGAAGTCTGTCCCAGCAAGAAAAGGGTGCAGGGTACACCCTGAACAGGACCAATTTTCCAAGAAGCCAATTAACCTTCCAGTATGTCTTAGGACCGTGGTATGAAAACGGGGCACCCAGAGGAAACCCAAGTGAAGAACAGGAAGAACATACAACTCCACACAGATAGCACCCCAGGATTTGAGTACAGGGCTCCCGGTCAAAACAATAAAATAAATGTAACTCCTCTTCTCTCCTTCACATTCATCCTTTGCTTCCCTCCTCCAACGTCTCTCCACCTTTGCAGAGTCCACTTGGTCACCCCTCACTCTGCATGGGGGTCCTAACTTCCTCATCCTATGGCCAGAAGGGTGACCCTCTGCCAAGTGGGTTAAGTCAGATTTACTGTGACTAAATACAATTCCAATACAATTCTTGTGTATTATTATTAATTGAAATACAACTGAGATACAGTATGCAGATTGGTGCTGTATTATAGCTTTGATGCTCAGATCTGATGAGCTCAGTGATGAGTGTGGCACACTCTTGTCTGGCATACTCAAACGTCATCCATAATTCTCACATGTAAGGAGGCATTTACTCTTGGTTGGGAAAAATACTTCCAGACTCCATTGTCTACACACTCATACCACTGATAAAATGGAAAACTGCAGTTTGTTTTGTATGATAATGCTGAAGTCACAGATCTCATTAATTTCATAGTGTTTTACTGATCAGAGCACACTTAGTTGGCTGAACTTCAAATGAAGATAGAGTCTTTTATGCTTCACAGTAAGTAATAAGAGAGAAAGGAAAAAAGTACTGGAATTTTGTAAATGAGTTCTGAAACCATGGCAGTTGTTTTCCATAGGGTGGTCATGAAGGTCTCACAGTTTTATATGAAGATATGAATATTTGTTGCTCATAACTAATTTATTGAAGAATTGGATAAAGAATACCTTATCCTGATCAATAATTAGTGAGGTATTCTCTTCCAAGCATTCGTTTGTTCTGAGCATGTATACTAAAAAAATATTGAATTGTCCTTTCTAGTGTATTGATTGGACTTTTTATATTGTCCCAGGGGACAGTGTTATTTCTTTATGAACAAAGTATTAAAACTGTTTGAGGACTGGGATGCTCCACTAAGCTGTAGCAAGTTATTTCTTGTAAAGGTTATCCATTTTATCAGTTCTATGTCTGGTTAGTGTGTTGGTTTCTGTAGCAATAGAATTTCATTAAATGCCATGTGTGCTTCTTGCACACATTACCAAGACAGATCTGAAGGGTTTTAATCAAAATGTAGGGGGGGATAATTCTTTAGTACCCTTATCTTAACGAGTATTTAATGAGTCACACATAAAAGACAAATAAAAACAGTATTAAAATAAATCAGCTTGCTCTTTTTTTAGCATCAACTACATTCCCTGTTATTTCATTATTTAGCAATTCAATCGGTGGCATTGTCAAATGAATTAGTTGGCTGGGTATAATAGCCAAAATAAATTGCCCATCATGTCGATTTTAAATTAAAATTGCACAGTCACACAATCTTCACATTAAATGCGAGTTCGAGAGAAAAACCACTTGGGACATTGAATGACATCTCCCTTAATTAATTATGACTTAACACCAAAATAATCAGAATTTCCTGAGTGTGTTAATTAGCACCTGTTTGCTGTTCTCCATCGCTTTGTTCTGTCCTTTGATCCCATGGCGAATCATCAAGACAATTTTGTTTTGAATCAGTAGGATGCCTGGATATCCCAGTACTCAATTTGTAACAATTACATTTACTATATAAAAATTTACCTAGATTTGTAAGATTTACTTCCAAACATACAGTACCTAACAATATAAAAAGATTACATTAAATTCTTTATTACTACAAAAATGAACACTTTTTAAAAATATGCTGAGCAGCTTTAGTAATGCACTGTATACTTCCTGTACTGTTCAACAATACTTTACATTAAACATGAGTGTAATTGCAGTTAAGTTTTACTCACAAAATCTTCTAATAGTCTTATGTTGGCAGCGTGATTCTCTTCCTGTCCAGCACTCCAGCCTCTTGTAGGCCTTTCTCATTCTTCTTCTGTCAACCCAGGTATCTTGTGATCACCTGAAAAAGTAAAAGATTTGCATACAAACCCTTTTAATGGTCTGGACGTGTCCATAGCAGTAACTTTTAGATAGATAGAGGAGTTTATTTAGTATATTTACAGTACAACAAACATTACATTACAAAACAGTAAATAATAAATAGTAACAGTACGTACTGACAATAAATAAACAGAACAACAAATACGTGGTAGCCAAATAAAAAATGCAGAGTGCAGAGGTCTGTTAAGTTCAACGATTTTTTAAATAAGCCCATAACCAGTCATGTTTCCTATAAGAACCAAAATGCCAAAGAACAACAACTGGGTACAAAACCGCAAGAAAGTTAACTGAACATCGAATGTCATGCTGGCTAGTCAAACTGAATGCTGTTTTGCCTGAACTGATGATTGTTTATTAATAAAAGTGTCTTAAAAGTACCAAAAAAATAAATAAGTAGTTAACCTTGAATGAAATTCAATTCACTTTTCTGACATGATTTAGACACATACTTGTTTTTTACTGGCTGCTAACTGTCCCTCTCTCTGAATATGAAATTCCAAAGCACTAAGCTAGAAAACAAATACATAACTAAAGCACTTTGAGCTAGTAAGACACATCAATGAATCATTAACCATTCACGCATCTAGATATTGATTTTTCAACACTCTTAGACATACTTTGAAAATGAGCATATATATTATTTCTGAGAAAAAATCTATTCTTGTAACATGCTCCGTTTAAGAAAAAGTGATCTTTTTTAAGTGTATTTAAGTGTTTCAGAGATATATAAGAGGTATAGTATAAGCATACAGTATAGAGGCATAAACAGTATAGTACCTCTGATGAATTAACTTAAAAAAGACCAAATTCTGAGGCTAAAGCAATGGAGGTAATGGGTTAAAAACACTTACAAAGTAAAACTAAAAAAAAAAAAATTTAGGACAAGGACAGCACTATTACATATCAGTTCTTTGCTTTCAGCTTCAAGAGCTTTATGCTCTTGTCCATGATATGGTCCAAACAAGTGTAGTCAATCTTAATCAGTGTTTACTCATCCTGTTGTCTCTTCCCATTTAAGCTACCACTTTTATTTCAATCTGGATAAACAATATAAGCTCCTCTGAAAAAGAATGCTTTAGAATCTCAGGGGATAAGAACATGTACCTAATATACTAGCAGAATCGCCCTCTTGCTGTTCAGTACACTGTGGATATTTGATTTATAAATCATTCAGTTCAGGGTACATTTGTCAATCTGACATGTGCCTTTTAAAGTGGAGCTTCGACTCAATTTGTCACAAATATTTGGGGATTAAAGGTGGCACACCAGGCAACAATCTTTCACTGTCAGACTTCCCAATTAGGTGATGACACTGTAACAGTCCTCATTGTGACTGGCCGGTGCTTGTGAACTTTATCAGAACTTCAAAGGAGCAGAAGCAAGTCTTAAACTGGTTTGATGTGCAGGGATGTGATAGGGAAGTAGACTTAAATACTAGAACAAGCAGAAGAACAGCATGTCTATATGTACACTGCTGTGTATGCGATTTACAGTATGGATTGACAAGACATCTGTAAGACATTTGCATAGAAAAAAAGGCTTATGAAAGGGAATATTTTGGTGTCCTAATTTAGTTTTCTGCCTCATGTTTGAGCAACTAATAGCTCAAACACTGCAGCTCTCTTTACTTGTCTTTCAATTCCCATATCATACTATTCTGCATCTCCCTCTGCAACCCAGCATCAGATTGAAGTGTCTGCCACCATCTGGACAGATGCAGATGAGCAAAGTTAGTAAAGAGATCGGAAAGTTTAGAGACCGCAGCGTAGCCCTATCTCTGTTGCACTGGGTTTCAGTGGGTGCGTTTTTGAAAAAAAAAAGTAGCACAACATTCTGTGCTAAGATTATTATAATTCTATCGTTACACTAACAGTATTCATACTATACTTCTTGTTTTATGCATTTATACATTTAATCAAAGGCCTTATTTCCTGTAAATCCAATATTTTCCATTGCATCAAAGGCACTGTGTTGTAAAAAAGAAGCACAATGCTGTATGCCCAGTGACACTAACGACAGGTCACCACCAGAGGAGCTTGGAGGACAAGAGCACAAACAGGTGCTGTCCTCCTAGGTCACTGGCAGTAAACCCGGAGTGGCAGTGCAAGTTAACAGACTCAAAGGACTGACGCTCAGAATCAGGCCAACATCTCCCCTGAGGAGAAAACATCAGACAAGCAATGCAGTGCGCAGCAACTCTGGGAAGATTTGTGAGCCCATCATATCTACTGTGCTGCAGGGATAACTGCCAAATTGGAAAGAAAACTGTTGGTGGGAGGTGATGAGACAAGCCTGCATCATACGAATAAGCTTTAGTGTAAGGGTAATTTACTGTTATTTTTATTTATCTACCTTGCTTAATGGCTTACAATGGATTCTTGTTTTTTTCACATCTTTTGTTCTTTTTTTAGTCCTTTTTAAGTTGCTATACAATGCAATAATGTGGGATCTGTTTTTTCATTAAGTTAATGCAAAGGTAAATATGAGCCTGCGTTCATTGTTTATTCATTGCAACTTTGTTAATGATGTGCAGAAACAAAGCAGCAGGTGAGAACAAAGGAGTAAGAGAGAAAGAAGTCTGAAGAGATAAACTGAACTGTTATTTTTATATTGTATTTTAGTAATTGGCGTTTGATCTAGGTGAGCTATTTTTTTTTCCATGTTGTCTTTCTTATTTAAATACATAAAACATAATTCATTTTTCCCTTTGATTAAAGCATTTATATAAAACAGTGAAGCAACTCTTGAGTCACGGGTTTGATTTTGGCCTAGGGCACCTTCTGTAGGGAGTTTTCATGTTCTCCCCATGTCTAGCTGGGTTTTCTCTTGGTTCACCTCCCATGGTCCAGATACATGATGTCCAGGCTAATTGGAAGCTCTGAGCTGCTCCTGCCATGTGTCTGTGTGAGAAAATGCACAGCTGACACTCCCTGCAATGAGCTGGTGTCAGTCTCCTTGTGGGTGCACAGCAGCTCCACCTTGCATCCTGATCCCATAAAGGATCAAAGCAGTTTAATGGATAGATGACTAAAACACAGCATTTAAACTATTTTGGTTATTCACTGTGCCACCCCAAAAGGGAAATTGAGAATTCCTCTAAAGGCCTAGCATGATTCCATATTGCTGTAGAAAATGGGACAGACTGTCGGTCTTCAATGGAGAAGCAGTCAATTAAAGCCTTAGCATGTCTCTGCTGCTTGGGTGAGCAGACAGACAAAGGATTAACGAAGGAGTGCTCACCCTTGAGCCTCAGAGGGCTGCTTACCAATGTGGCAACGTACAAAGCGTCTCAGCAAAGCATCTTCTATTGGTAACAAAGTACATGGTTTAATGGAAGAGGTGACAGATGCTCTGGGTTTTGTAAATATTTTCTGCAGAACTTCAATATGTCTTCAAATCATTTTATTTTTAACACTCATTATTTCTGATCAAGGCTTTCATTCCAAGAAACAATAAGGGTGGTAATGGGCTGTAACATTTCACTAGAAGCTCATGAACATTTCACTGGACAGCTGTTCTTGTGCTTGAGGAGACTTGCTACACCGCAGTGGTGAAACCTTATTTTCACATTAGCCAAATGGATGTGTGTACAGCAGTAATGGGGGTCATTTTGAAGACATGATGCTCTGACACACTGTAATATCTCTTCCAAATCATTACTAGTATTCATTCTCACCACTTGTAACAGAATCACCTGTCACTGTCTTACAAATAACCCTGCCTTCCGTGAGAAGGTGATCTAACACAACAGGAGGTAAAGCATTAATACCCACGGTTATCGTTATGGTCCAGAAAAGATGCTTTCAAAGCAAATATACTGTAGCTCTGGGGGCATTAGATAAATACTATGCTTTTACTTACCACTTATCTAGCTGTATTGTCAGATATGTATCTATATAATCTAGAAGCAGAATAGCTTCTCAAGGTTGAAGTTCATGAGAGGCCGGTTTGCTAACAGTTCCATCAGCTAGCTTTGTAAATTTGACACTTTGGTGGTACTGTACTGTACAGTATATCCTGCAAAACTTTCCATTTGTGATTTTTGTAATAATTTTTATTTTGTAAAAAAACTATATAAGTCAAATGTCAATTGAGTGCACTGAATAAAGAAAAAAACAGCATGTATTATAGAATCAAACATTTTTTTAATCTGCATATCGAATCTTTTAAAGTAGTGCCTTTCGTGTTCTAGTTTCATTCCACCACACAGAGACTAGGTAATCTAACGATCATTGTTCCTGTGTGTTATATTGACTCCTAAAGCGTCCAGTCTGGTTTCAGTGAAATGTAGTGAAATGTACTGTATATTAAATTATTTTAAGTACAGTGGATAAATAGATTAAACCGGATAGTCACCTGTAACTTAATTTTAATGAGCAGGGGTAACACGAAAGCTATGAAAGAAATAAAGACTGCTTGAATGTTTTAACCAAGAAATGCCATAAATCTGTGATAGTTTCTGGGTTATTCTGGGTTCTGGAGAAATTAATACTTAACCTGTGAGTGTGTATTTTTTAAATGTACTGTATGTGAGAATTTACAGTGGCTTTAGAAAGTCTAAACACTCTTTCCGAGCTGTAACACAGTATAATGGCCTGAAATCAAGAATTTATTTAACAGTACCTTCCTTCTGTAAAGAGTAATGGGCCAACATTTCCACATCTAGGTGTTTTACATTAGTACAGAACTATCCAAAAAGAGTTATGGCTGACCTCAAGCAACAGTTGCTTCCATTAAGCACTAACACAGGGGTGTGTACACTTGTCCAACTAATTTTTCTAGGTTTTCATGAGTAATTACTTTTCAGAATGTTTGAGCATTTGCATTAAAGTGTGTAGATAAAGGTAAAATAAACTCTGATTTGATGTGTCCTAATTGTTATGCTACAAGATAAAATAATTACCAAATTTGGTAAGTCTAACATTCCTTTGATGCTGTATGTCAATACAAACACATACAGTACACATGGACACAGGATTCACTGTAGTTGTTAATCTGAAGATTCTAATAATCTTTCTATGGTCGTGGATGGACAGTACTGCCACAGTTTAGCTCCTCTGGATTAAGATTTAGGGATGTGTCTAAATGGGCCCCTTTTGATCCACTGATGGAGTGTCAAACACTTAGTAGCTCCAATTATGGACGCTGCACCTCATGATGTCACAGCCAATCACCAACTGTGATCACTGGGCTTAACAGGTATTGTATGACAATGGAGACTTGCACATGCCCTCTCAGTTGAAACTTGACAACCTACTGTAACTGAATAATTAACCACACAAGTGGGGACCACACTGCTATCTGAGGTACCGGAAATTGAACTTTAATCTTTAATGTTTTAATATACCAGGCTGAGAGAGAGTCCATACATACAGTAAACAGTAAATTCTGACTAGGCCTTTCTCTGCACCTAGAGAATACTTGCAACTTATGAACCAATTGTAAATGAATACAATAAAACTTTTCAGTAAGTCTGAAATCAAAGTATATTCAGATATAGCAGCTACAGCCAGTGTGGAGCGAACTGAATTTCTCTCCAATTTTCTGAATCCCCTGGCCAGATCTGCACCAGACCTTGTAAAAACAATGATAGATGAAAAACCTTATGATTTTGCTCCTTTAAGGAGCTGTCTTCAGCATCAAGCTAAGCATCTCTCTCTTTCTCTTTTCCTGATGCCGAGAGGACCACCTCTGGAGCTGAGGCAGCAGGTGCAGACTGGGCACGGCTGCGATGAGCCCCAATCAGCACCGTTTCACCGCAGGACTTTTAAACTCTCTTGGCCAGCACATTGCCAGATACGTATAAAGTCAATATTTGCATTATAAATCTTGAGAATTAAAACATTACTCCAACAAGTTTAATAAATTAAAGTTCATGACAGTAACTCAATATTCACTTGTTTTTGAGAATTTGATTAATGATATGAGACTGATCATAATTGATGAAGTTGACAACAACGAGTGTTGTAATCAATGAATTTTCACATTGATATTATTAATATCATTGTAATCCTGGCGTGAATAATCAGCCATTTGTCTCATGGTAGACTGATTCTGTATTATTAACTCCTGTTAATTTGTTATGCAAGTTTCGTTGGTGTACTGCATATGTTGAATCAGCTTGCTGGTATTGCTTTTAATTTTGTCCATTCATTTCTAGTAGACGTACTGTAAACGTGCTCTTTGAATGTACAGTACTTTTCCAATACCTAAATGTTCCAGTTACTTCTAAATCTCACATCATTACATCACACATGTATTATATGCAGCCTACACTTGATGAACTACAGTATATCTAATTATATACTATAATTTATACTATATACTGTATAAAGTTGATTTAACATGAAAATACATACTGTAAGTAAATCTTGCAGGAGTCTGATATTGTCCTATATACAGTGTGTATTGTAAATAACAAAATCATCAAACATAGTTACATGTACTGTATTTCTAAATGCCTGATATTTAAACATATTCATGCCTTCAGTCATCAGCATTCAGTCAACCATGCTTTGGCTTTCATGAACAGAGTGCTTCCTGTAACTTTTAAATACATTCTTAAAGTTTTAGTAAAGAATAGTGAGCACACAGTACATGCAGAAGCTCTCCAGCTCCTTCAGATTACACAGACTGCATTTTGTGATCTTTCTTTAACTCATATCATAGGTGTTCTACTAGAGATTGTGATAACCAATCAAGGATGATGTTATACACTTTTTTAACCATAAAGTATTTTTGCCCTCGCTTCTAACCAGAACCAAATAAGAAGGTAATGCAATACAATTCTAAAGCAGAAGAGGCTCATTTCTTTTCTGTGCAGGAGGAATGCTATTCTTTTTCAACATGTGCTTCACATATACTTTATGTATTAATCATACTGCTGGTGAGACTGATCAAAATCTCATTTTATCTTTCATCCAGTCACAGCATCTGGCCCCATCTGGGAGTCAAATATCTATTTCGCAAATACAGTATGTTCTGTATTTACTTTTTTATGTCATTCTTGGAGGCATTGTTTCCTAATGATTGCAGAGTCTTCTCAGAAGATTCCCATGTGATGCCTGTGGGTGTGAGATAATCATATTTTGGATGACACATTTGGGTTAGACTTCCTGATGTTATCTTCATGTTGGGGCATTGACCATCCCATTAGCCTCTTACTTCTTGATGATGGATGACACACAATTAAATGGAGTGTTTTGTGAATTTAACTAGCTGCTCATACTGTAGAATGTTGAGAAACGAGAATCTTCTGCTTTAAGTCTTTGCATGATTCTCTTACTTTCCCCATGATAATGTGATCCTGATAGTTTTGTTTCTAAGGTCAGCCTGTCTTTAATATCCACTGGCAATTAAGGTGTCTTCCATAAACTTTTATAAACTCTTTGAGCAATTTATAAAGGTTTTGTGCAATTGACAATGCCTAAAAACAATGTTTTCAACATACTGTAGGGTGTGAATACAGTACATTTTCACAGTATTCAGAAATCCATTAAATCCATATGATTATTTTTCCTGTCATGCTACTCATGTTTTCAATACTCCATTCATACATTTTTACCCATTTTTAATGCATGATTTAGGAAAATGATGATATTCATATGCATTGCCTTTTCTAATTTGACTTTTAGTTACAGTTCCAGTTAGGTATGCATTTTTGTGACCTTGAGTGGAGTGTCCAGAAAAGCACTATATAAGTGTAAGGAATTGTCTTTGTCTTCTTCTTCTATTTATTATTCTTATTCTTACTCTCCCCCAAAAAAAGTAGTTCGCTAGGTTAGAAAGGGCAGGTGAAAGAAAGCAGGCCTCCTTTCAGGTTACAATTAAGGAAGTGGGTTAATATCCATCATATATAGCCTACAAAGGAAAAAAAAACTTGTATATTTTTGTACAGTGAACATTATATTAACATTATGTCAAGCCAGTTCATCTGTGTCTTTTCTGACAAATAGATAATGTGTTTATTAATGATGACAAATGACAGCAATTTCTCCAAAACATTTTGCTGTATTATGATTTGTTTGGGAAATGCACCTTTAACCTGTATCAAAGAGCTGGGCTGAGAGGAGTATTTTTATCATGTCGTCAACACATACCACAGAGGTAATGATGTGGTTGACATGATCTCTTCTCATTGTTTCACCTTAGCAAAACAGCAAGCATCCCCCACTATTAATGTGGTTAATAACAAAAATGTTGTATATTGTAACTTACAATACACACTAAAATATTATTTACAGAATATTATCACTACAGTAAGATGACCTGATTGACACTGGCTCTAGAAATCAGCATTTCTGCAATACAAATAAACAAGACCGTGTGGATGTTCAAGGCTTTCTTTTGCAGCTTAACAAGATAATTTGCTGTTGTCATTTATTGTTTGTAACGTCCAGTGCTTGATGCCAGTCAATCATAATCTTAAACAGAGATTTAATGGTTGTTCTTTATACTTTACATGTGTTTCCACTGTTTCATTGTTTACTGACCTAACAAACCATTTCATGTATCAAGCAGAACTTTTGTGGATAAAGCTTATATTTAAATCTGAGAATAGTACACACTTTTCTACACAGAGGGTTGTGGGAGTCTAGAATAAGCTATACAGCCATGATGTTGAAATGAAATCCATTGCTTTTAAAAAAAAAACAAGGGTACGAATTAAAAGCTAAACAAGCCAGATCTCATTCTTCTCTCATTCTCTCAAGTAATTGTCATATGAACCACGTGAGCAAAATTGGCTTTAGAGAATATTGCAAGCAAGTGTGTTGGGAAAGTGAATTAACAACACAGTATAGTTTGAAACCAACTAGTGAAGAGTAACGCATTAAATCCTCTGGAACAATGGCAGTTTTCTGGAATTATTATTTCAAGGGAACATAGATACTGTAATAAACACAGTAACAAATAAGATACCATTGCCAGGCTGAAAGAAATGTTACAGAAATACATAGATTTAATATGATCCACCCCTACAACGAGAGGGAACTCCCACACCCTCACTGAGCCCCTGCCAGTGTGTTGCAACACAAAACATTCTGACAAAAGCACAGGGGCCAGGTGTGCTCTTCAGGGCTCCTGTCTGAACCATGGGACAGTCTGTGAATTAATGATGAACAGCCTGACCTCTGGATGTACGTTAAACAGAACAAAGTAGAGAGATGTAAACTCCTTCTTCACAACTGTCATTACAATATGCCTACAGCCATTACGAAAGCAGCAGTTCCATTTATAATCTATTCCCCAGAGAACTAACAGCACTATAGAAATCATATCAACCTCCACTGGCTAGAAATATAACAGTGCGTAGTAAGACAGGCTGAATCAACTCCAAGGTTAATAAGAAGGTCAGCTGCAGTCAGTGGCAGCATTCACATTGGTCTGTTGTGTATTAAAAGGACTCAAGGTTCTCACTGGGATCCTAAAAGGCTGCATCTATTGTGTCATTTGAAAGCCTGCAGATTTAACTACATTTTCTACCTCTTATCTTACACTGTCTCCTCTTGACTAGTTTTAAATGATTAATCTTGCTGTACGGCACGGCAACACTTTATTAGATTTTTATTCTGTTTTGTTAAAGTTTTGTTCAAATTAGCAGCTGCATGGACCGCATAAAGTCCAAATGAAACATTTGACATCAATCTCCAAAGAATGGCAAGTGAAGCATTAGTCAAGATCCACTGTCTATCCCCGTGCTTCCACTCCACTCTGATCATCCACAACTAACAGCTAAAAGCTGCACCATTTTCACTCTTCCACTTCCTATGTCCACTCTCTCCCATGGTTGGGGTGGAATCTGTATCACCCTTGATCGATGTTGGTCAATATCTCACCTGTAATTGGCAGTGCATTACCCGATAGCTACTACAGAAACATTATTATGATTTACTGTTACTTATTAAGTCATGATTAAGTTTTTTTTAACTGATGTTACCCCACTGTTCATCTGCAGCATCATTTATTCTGCACCTTGCATTGTAGGCCTGATGTGTTACTTATTTCAGCAAGCGATAACATTTTTATTACAACATTAGTTTATTGTATCGCTCTACATGTTGCAGTAAGTAACTTATTTGGAATTGCCTAGATATTTTTATACCTAATCCACACAATATTGTAATTGTTATTAAATATGAAAGATGCATTTGGATAAAGGGATCCTTTAAACGTTAACCACAATTAATACTACTTTTACTCTCTTTGGAATGAAAACATATGAATATTTTAGAATATTAACCATTACTGTAGACATAAAAGTATGCACTCCTAAATATTTTTTTAAATGTTACATTTGTAACATTTGTATGATTTACATTCACTGTAAAGGTATGGACAGTAAGGATTATAAATGGACAAACTAGATTACCATTTTACACAACAGAAGAAATATTTCTCAAAAAATAAAAGGCACTACAGTGGACTGTTACAGTTAAGAGTGCCTCACAGTCTTGAGAAAGTTATCTGGGTAGTACAGCGATTATATTAAATGTTAATAGCAGAGGAGATGTTTTTTTTCAATGTTAAAAGTTGTACAATCTACTGCTTTTGAAAGGTAGAGTGCTTGGAGAGACATTTTTTACTTTTATTTCTGTATGTCATATACAGTACATACCTACTACTATGAGGGATTAATGACACTTTCATTGCACCACGCGAGTCATCTTCGCAGTATTTGACACACCAACCCGAGCCTCAAACAGGTGTAACAAGAGATTCTGTTAACAGAGTGAGACTGTATCTAACACCTCTTCATCTTTTCTGCCTTTGAAAAGAAACAAAAAACAGGGAATGTCTTCTTCATTCACAGTGTGGAGCCTGGTGATAAAGCACAATTAACGGCGTTCTAAAATACAATATGTCAGCACAGTGGCTGGCACTCAGATAGCCTTTAATGTCTTTAGATAATAAATTTATACTAGTGTTGGATCTATTCTTAGTGTAGTGTCTGTAAACATCAGTGATTCAGGGAACAAGTTTTAAAAGATAATTGAAGGGCTTCTGGAACTGCTTGTTAAACCAAATGTTGTAAACAACAGCCTGATAGGCATAACATCTACCACTGCACTTGTGTAATTGTCACCGGTCATACTGTGCTTCTACCCAATTAGTTGGATAATAAGCAGTCTTGCCTCCTTAAGGAATCCATTGTTGGATAAGAGTAAAGCTGAAAGCAGAGCCAAATCTTAAGCATTTTCCTTTGTATAGAGAAAGACAATTTAAATCATTTTCAAAACAAAGGTTTGCACTGCACCTTTTTAAAATAATATTTCTGATAAAGCAGAACAGAAGACAACATATTAAAAAATTCAAACAGGACTGCAAATCCTGTCTCTAATAAGGACAAAGAATAATGCAGAAGCATTTGTTTCAATGACAGAATGATGCTAGGTCTTTAGTGTCCACTAATTAACCAGGAGATTGGGGTCATGAGTCTTTGGAGATGTTTGTGTTTAAAACTATGCCATTTGCTTGTCTGTGTCTCTTTATACTCTGTTAAAATAAAAGACCTGGCTTGATGGTGCTCTGAAAGCACAAGCAGACTCAAAATCAGTTTAATTTATTAAGTAATAAAGTAACTTATTGCTATTCTCAAATACTTCAACAATTACTGTGAACATGCTTTTAACAACAAAAACTTCATGCTTGGACTGTTGTTTTAGGATGGTTACTGAAAGTGTTATAGATTTGGAAGATTGCCAATGTCTGTTATTCTTAATATTATACACTTAGCCAAAGGCCAATATGTAAAAAAACACTTGGCTTTGTTTGAAAAATAAATTATGTAACAGTTTATAAATGTTTAATTTTTAACATAATCTGCTTCAGAACAAAAATTTGTATTGTGTTTAAGTGCAATTCCTCACACTGTTAAGACTAGATGTCTAGTTTACATACTACACATTGAAAATGTCTGAGGTAACTGTGGAATTGATGTCAGGCTCCACAGTCAAAACGCTGCATCTCTTTTCTCTTCATTAAGGATATTTGACTACAATCATGTCAAAAATAAAAACTTCTGAAATGATAAATGACAACTTTTAGTCAAGAATTTAGAAAAGTCCTTTGTAGTTTTACAGTATTTCAACATTAAATAGCACACTAGAATGGTCTTTGTACCTTATCTTACCTTAGCACCTTAACAACACACTAAAAGTAAGATGAAGATATGAAAAAAGTGTTAAATCAATAATGTGTGTCATGCATTGAACACTGAAAACTTTGCAAAAAGGCTTTTTTATGTGTAAAAGGCAGCTGAGTGTCATACTGATGTTCTGCTTACAGTTTCATTGATTTTTTAATAAACACCCAGGGAATCAGGACACCTCGACTTTCACTTTTGTGTCAATCACTGCATGTTTTCCAGGGGATTTATTTTTGTTAGGCATGGAAACTGAAATTTCTCTCAAATAAAGTTATAGATGACAGAAACCTACATTTTACCCAAACAAATGCATACTGTACATCCGATGTTACACTTGCAGTTTACCACAGAAAAGTAGAATACTGGGGATTGCCCAGAAAAGAACATAAAGTAGCTAAATTGGATGTCTACCCTACAGACTCATCCCTTTTTATATAAGACATTCATTGATCTATAATCATTGAATGTGCAAATAAGTTGCAGCCCTACTGTATGTTTCTATATCTGTTCTTTAATTGCTTGTAGTGTCTTTCTCTTTCACAATGCTAAAGGAAGAGGGAACTCTACATACAAAAGACAGAATTCGATGTCTGGTGCTTCTGCCAGCCTCAGCACAGATGAATGACAAGAGATAAATAAATTCATTCCCACCAAATCCTGCATGTACAGAGTATTGTTAGTATTGCTATTACTACTAATAATAATATTAAAATATTAAATCAAAAGGTTATGTCACACACGTACAATATATTAGCAAAATCTCATTTAGAATATTGCATTATGGTCAGCATTTTACAAAATGCTTCTGGGTTTACAGGAATGTCTTACAGAACTTAAAACTGCTGATTTTTTTAAGTTACAAGCTTAAAGAAAGGCAACCCAAAGGACTTCTTCGGGATCAATAAAGTAACACGAACCAGAGAACACAAGTTGAAAAGATGTTGAAGCCACACCAAGCCCCCAAGAAACAGCTGGAAGAGATCATCGGTTATTTATGGATAATCGAGCAAACAAATGAGTGCAATATCCTTACTGCACCCCTGGAGCACAACAACAGGAAGCGGAAAAGAAGAAGAGATATAAACAGCCCTGCAGTTTTAAAAGAAAATACAAGTGCTTGGCTCCAGATAAGTCAAGGCTGGCCTGGGGTGCAATGATGGGGGCCTGGGAAGTGTACTCTGATTAAGGGAAGGCTATCCAAATATACTGTCCACTTTTTTAAGGAGGAACAGGACCTGGGACCACTGGTCTTCAGTAGTACATGGCTGCAGGGAAGTGTGGAAATCTAATCAATACCTGTCCTTGAAGAAGTTTTTGTTTCCTAAGTAGTTATTTTGGCAGCCGTGAAATCATACTTAACTAAATGATGCATTCTTATTTTACACTAGAGCTGTTGGTATTAAAGACCTGTGCCACAAAGTATTGCAAAGATACAATGTACTGTATGTAGAATAATTTTAAAATTCAAATACTAGGTGATACAAAAATACATTAATTAAAGGTTTCGATCTCATAATATGTATTAAATAGAACTGCGTTGAAGTTATCTTTGATGTGAAACTTTGAAGCATTTTTTCCCCAGAAGGAATGAGAGGCACACTAATTTAAGGTAAGAATTAGATTATTCTTGTAAAATGTTTATAATTTACAAAAGGAAAAACACACATTAGTTTTTCTCTTATGTGCATCTGACTTACAGTAGCTGTCTTAATGTAATGTTACAAATGTAACCATGAGAACAATTCCAATAATGTGGCATGTGAGTCAAATGTCAGTGCCACATAGTATATGCCACTATGCCAATAGCCTTTTCATGTGTTAAGGAGAAAAAGCAACAGAATAAAAATGACTACTGTACTTTAATTGATCACTGAAGAACTGTATTTCACTCATGCCCTGCCTCACAGTATATATCACAGTCTATGATCTTTCATGCTGTCCTGGAGAAACTCACTGCATACAAATTGAACACTCATGTCAACATTTCATGGCAGAGTTGTGTAAAAGCAAGGCAGCTTCAGAAATTGCCTTGACCTTAAAAGACCAGATTACACAAATTGTCTCATCATGACCTTATCTCAAAATATGATCCACCTCCGAAGACACTCTGCAACCCCTGGGTGGCATGCCATAAACTGGTTTAGCCTTCTGAATCGTATAGCATCATATGTATAAATAAAACCGCAAGTGAGAGAGGTGACAGACTAAAAATAAATTGCAAGGGGGGTGTCATGATATTTGATGCCGGTTTAGCATGAATTTATTTGATTAACTTTTTTTACCCATGTTCCAGAAATGACCCTTGGAAACCTGCAGTACATTGTAAGTCATACATTCAGTGAATGATAACTCAAGGTGCTTTGGTACAGTATTCTCTGTTTCTATCCAGAGACACACAGGAAGAAGTTCATGTTCTTGGCTTCTGTATAATTACTGTACACTACTGCTTTGCTGTACCAGGTAGTCACAAAGCTTCAGTAAATTGAACATGGAAGACTTCTTTATCTTAAGAATTTAACATATCAGAAGGATAGGACCATTGAAGAAACAGTGTTGCTACACAATCTCTCAGCAACTATACAGTATACAAGTATATACTTTAATTGTTCCATTCACACAAGTTCTGCTTTAGGAGACTGACTAAATATACTGATATACAAAAGAAATGCAAATCATGGGTCAGAGACAAATTTTATTTTAAGCAAAAACAGATGTTGTGAACAAAAAAAACAATTAAAAAAACTTAATAGAGTGCGTTGAAAACATATTCACCACTTTCCAATAATGTACTATTTTGTTGAATTGCAAATGAGTATGAATATTTCTTTAAAGTGAATATGTTTAATAAAACTAGCATGATAAAATTGACTTTTCACTTTAATGGGAGAAAGAATATAAATGTCAACAAAAACTCAAACTGCAAAAAGACGCTCAAACTGAAATGCAGTATTTTGTGTGGCAAATTATCCGATCAAAGGAATGTTATTTCCATGGGTCTGCCTGAGAGACACCCTGAAATGGTCTGAAAAAGTAATTAGTACATTTGTCATTAAAGTCACTAACTATGTTATTGAATAATTGACTTTAAATTTAGAGTGTGCACATTCTCACAAGGGTTTAATTAATTTATTTTGTATAAAAGGGTGTGTTAGGAAGCACTGTGGACTTAGTCTAGTATTTGTTTTGCAGCAGCAACAACAAGAGCAACAGCAGGGGGTGCTTACTCCTCTCTTGGCCATGGATTATGGTAACTATATATAAAAAACTTTGGAAGGTTGTTAAGAATTATTTTGAATTTTAAATAAAGGCCAGGATGTATTCTGGACTTATAGTCAGCTGTTTTTTGTGTTTTATGTATGAAGGTCTACTGAGCTGTGCTACCAGAAGCTGGGAATCTTCTACAGTTGGTTGTGTAAGTATTCATCCCCTGTGAGGCAATAGTTGGAGGAAGCACTTCACATCTGTGAGGCTTTTTGGGTAAGTCTTGGCCAACTTCACAATCTTGTATGTGTTTTTTCTTTTAGAGCTTGAGCAGAGTAAGTTTTGGGGCAGCTGAACACTTTCCAGACAGTCCCTACTGCTGATGTAGTGATAAAAATGTACTGAGTATTATACTACTATGTTTTTGGGGAGGAAATGCATACTGCACTTGTACATCTTAGCTGGAGATTTCAACCACCTTTAGAGATGTTTCTCTTGAAACACTTCCTCAATTTTGAGGTAATCAATAAATGAGTATTTGTATATGTGGATTAGTATGTCATTTTTAAAGCATTTCAATGTTTCTAAAAGTACATTTAATGCATAACTATTTAGCAATACAGTATCTAAAATGTTAAGGTATTTGCATAAGGATGTTTACCTTGCATAAAATTGATCAAGTGAAAAAATAGAATTTAATTTACATACATAGCAAGTATACTCATGCCCATTACAAATCCACTGTGGATTTAATAGCATAGTTATTAAAGTGGAATGTGAGTGAGACTTCATCACGGCAGCAGAAGAACATGGAACTAAATCCCACACAATCATCAAAGTACAAACTACAGTACAGCTAATATGAACAGTTGTTGCTTCATTGTAATTAAATTAAAAATCTTGGCAAGCAATAGTTTTCATCTTTTCTACATGCACGATCCTCCAACAATATGGATTGAGCCCTGTTTTTTCTTTTGAACTACATTTGAAACTTTTTCAGTTGATAACCATTTTTTGTTATGACAAGAGTAACAATTACTTTTGAAACAACCAGTGTTTTGTAACTCTTTAACAGTTAGTTCTTGTGGGACACCAAAACCTATTTCTGTGTCAAAGCTTTTTTTACATTACTGAAAAGTGTTTGAGCATACTTCCATCGGTCTTAATGCTTCTGCTTGCACTGCTACAGTACATCCTACATAACCTGATTTATGTACTGTAGTAAGTGTTAGACATGCAATATGCATACAGTATAGAGGGATTTTACAGGCTTGTTTGTGAAACACTAGAAATTTAAGATTTGACAATGCAAAACTCCTTTTCTCACAGCTCCCTTTTAAGCTTTTATTGAAACAAAATGCAGCACAGTAATGTACAGTAGGTATAAAATATTAGTATTTAAAATAACATGGCAAAGGAGATTAAAAAAGGTTTAATAGGTTGGAGAACCACAGTGCCTAGGAAATAATACTGACTATGTATACTTTTAGTTTCATAAATACTTGGCAGTAAGGGGTTCCTTGGGACACACTAGAAACAATCTGAGAACAATTGTTTTACAGTAAGTTATGATAAAACCTGAGAATCATTTTGATGTGAACTTGTAAATGGTCTGAAATGGTACATTTACTAAGTTTTCTTCAATTCTTTCTTCCTATTCAATATTTATACTTTGTTTTTGCAACAAGTACTGAACACTCTACACTTGATATTTCATATCTGGCAGATGTTTGCCTTGTTTTGAATTCTAACTTAATATTTCCTTTGAATTTCATTACATTTTCCAGTGTTTGCTAGTTTTTTTTCAAATTTGCACACCTACAGTAAGTACTGTTACACATTACCATTTGTGATATTTATAAACATTTTGCTCAATGGAAAAAAATGTTGCTGAACTCCCATTAGAATAATTAAACGCCAAATGTAGCATGTAGTAAATCATAAAACTAAACACTGGAGAATTACATTTTAATGAATTTATAACTATTGTACTGTACAGTTGATAGCCCCACACTATACTGTTCAATAATTTAAATACACTATAACACACAGTACATAAAAGTAAAAAAAAAAAAATACCTGGGTAATTCCTTGACACAACTACACTGCAGGTTACTCACAATTCACAGTGAACTTACAGACAGCTTATAAAGCCTTGTACCTCCTTGTTGAGTGTTTCACTAAGCACTCTTTGCACATTCAGTACACACCCTGTAAAGCAAGAGTGGTCTCCTGACACTGTAATAAAGTGGATCAATTCCACTCGACTGTTTCTGGTGTCTCTGTGTGGCTTGACCTAAACCCCTGTACCTTCAGAGTCTTATTTAACCCTGGAGAGGGTTTTTTTATATTATTTTTTGTATTTTTATTAAATTTGTAAGTTGCCTTGAGGAACCATCTACAGTAGTTTAGTTTCAGTTATTGCTTCTATAACTTTACAAGTTATAGAAATAAGGCCTATTTAAACTAAAAGGTTCAGTTTTATAAACCTTTTTATGGATGGGTGCTACATCAGCAATTTTTAATTCAACAGATACAGCCTATGATGTCAGTGACTTCTGAAAATGTGTTGCTAATAGCCTATGAATAACATCTCCTGTTTTCTTAGGTACAATTGGTAGAGTACACCGTGCTTCTAGTACTTGTAATATTTGCATTTCTTCTATAGTAATATAACAAAACTTTGCCCTTGCCAGGATGGCTCCAGCTCCCCCTGACCCCGTGGTTTTAACTGGATAAAGCGGTTCAAGTATAGATGGATCAAACTTTGCCCTTCCTCAGCCTGAAGCAGATTTCTTCCTTGGTAAACACCAGAGCGGAATATTTCTTTATTGCAGTCATTTCTCTTTCATCTAATATTTTCCCATTATCTATTATACACATTGGTTTATTCTTTAGTGTTCTTTTGCCACTGTAAAACTAAAAAAATATATATTAAAGCCTTATTTATAATATGCAATTATTTTCTTATTCCTTATTTTCTATCTTTTGGTCTAATATTTTTTACCTCTGCAGTTTATTAAATTATTTCCTTAATTATATCCTGTTTCTTAAAAATAAATAAAAATATTTATATTTTTCTTTATCCTTACTTCTTTTGTAATTGATTTATCATAACACACTCACAGAATATAATGTTTGTTCTCTATTGTATTTGATTTGTTAATTTTTATGTAAATTTAATATCTATCAAGAGAACTTACAGGCAAAAAAAACATGCCCTCCAAAAATGCTAATGAGCAAACAAGATTGGGAGTCACCATGTTTAGTGTTCTGTGTTCCTTGATCAGTTTAGTAACATATTTTCAGCATATTAAATAACAGAAAATCTCTATTAGGTTGAGTACTATGCAATTAAAAGGAATATTCTCAGAAAAAGCACTGTTAGTCCCTAATAAAATATGATACTAGTACTATTGTGCAAATCCATAGGGAACCAATGGGCTCAGTCAGACTTCCACTGCAGATATAATAAAAGTGAATCCCTGCCATACAACCAAAGATCGGAGTGGTATTTCAGGCTGTGAAGTATTACGTGAAGGTGTGTGCTGTACAATGCTTTAAGAATGTGTGTGAGAACACAGCACTTTCATGAAAACGAAGAATAATACTAACAATTAATGTAATAAATTAATACTGACAATTTGTTCTAGTATCAGGTTAATGGATAAATAAAGTATTTTGAGTGTCTGAGGCAAAATGTGGGAACAAATAGAATACAAATAAAGTAAAATGGCTTTGTAAATTAAGGTACTGTAACGATATTATTGCACTAATTTATTTGTTGTCCTTAAATAACAGCTGAAGGTGTTATTAATAAATCTGTGACAATTATAATGCTACTTAAAGGTATTAATATGAATGTAATCCAGATGTATTCATAATTTAATAATATAACAGGAACAAACATCCTACAGCAGAATGAGTTCTGGATAAGATAGTTTCACTAAAAACTTGAAATATGTAATTCTATAATAACAGAACTGCAAAGAGCATTTATTTATCATAAATAAGTAATGGAATTCCAGAAGGGGGTCATATTACTTCACACCTCTAAGTATCTTTTAAAATAACATTTGAACAAAAACAGATCTACAATAACATTCTCCTCTTTGGAAGTGCAATAGAAGCCACAAAAAACTGCATATATGACTTTACAATGTACTGTTAAGAAATTTGGTACAACGGTGACCCTGCTAGGAATACTGTACAGGTGGGACGCAAAAGTGTCTTCTCACCACGGACTGTGAAACAAGTGCATTGGGAAATTAGGTACAGATCTCCTGTACACACTGGCATCTTCAGGACAGAAAAGAACAATTATTTTCTTTAGAATTCTCAACAATTCAAGAACAAAAGAAGTCACTTGCATGAATGTGGCATTCACAGCTGGGTTACAAGGAAGAAACCTCAACCCACAGAAAGATGTGACTCAAACCTGCCAAACATCAAACGAATGACAATTGAAGCAATGTCTTAAAATTACAGTAGATTAAATGGAAAACACAAATGCCCACTATAAAATATTGTGGAGGGTGAATTATAGTATGTATATATATTTTTTAACATCTATTCATCCCGGAGCCCTTGTCAAGATATTGGAAATCGTGAACTCCAACATCATGCCCGGACATTTTGGACAGACACCTGGTTCTTTTAGCCAAGAAGCTCAAGCCTGGACAAAAATGGGCATTACAGCATGACAATGATCCAGAGCATAGATCCAAAGTGGTAAAGAATTGCTTAATAGCACACAAAGTAAGCTCTTGACTGGCCATTTCAGTCTCTAGAACTCAATACAATTGAACATTGGTGATTCTAACTCAAGATGGCAGTTCACTAATGGAAACCAAGGGTCTGAAAGATTTGGCAGCCATTATACTGTACATGGAGGAATGGTCATACATTTCCTCTCTGAAGAGGATTTACAATATACTAACTACGAGGGTTTGAATACAGTAATTGTGAGATTCCTGTTTTCTGGACACAAATTATTACAAAAATGGCTTTTCTATGCGTACTGCTATTACCTTTGATGCATAATTACTGCATCATTTTAGAGTGCTGTGTCATTTTTAGAATTTCAGCAAGAAACCTGTTATTTGATTTTTATTATTCTTATTTCATTAGGGATATGAATAAATTTGTATTGCATTCTTGCTGGATTTTGTTTTTTATGTTACTATTACAGTACGTCAGGTTAAATAGTCAGTTTTGTACCTCTTGATTGTGATTGGATCTTTTCTGAAACTAGATTAAAATTGAAATGCATCACAAGAAGCAGCTCAATTTTTTCCCAGTGTATTTATTTTCAACGCAGTCGTCACTTCAGAATTCTTAACTTGTGAAATTACCCATCCAAAAAGAAAGTTTACAATAAAGCATTTACATATCCCCTTTAAAATCAATCATCAAAGCATTTTGCATTGGGGTTTATAAATCCTAAGATTACTGTGCTAAAAAGAAATGTAGTCAGTCAGGTGTGCGCTTTCCTTATTCAAGATCAAACTATTTTATCACCTTAAATAAATCATTGCAAGTCAGAGAATTACATCAGGCAGTGATGAACTGCATGTTGCGGAAAGGCAACAAAAAAGTAAGCAGCAAGCTTTTTAATTAATAATGTGCAGGGAAGGGTAAATCAATTGATGTTACAGTTTGTGATGTACTAAATGCAAAATAAAAGGTTTTACCAACAGAGGATTTTCTGTTAGTTTTTTCTGTTTGGCTACCAGTAAGCAGGTAGTAGTAGCATACTGTAGATAATCTGCTAAAGGAAATTAAGGACAGACTCTAAAGAGTTTTCCTTAGGTTGAAACTCTTTGAAACTGCCCTTCTCGTGGTTGTAGGTACTTTTGTTTCAGGATTATTATTAATTAAAATAAATAAAAAAA
This sequence comes from Lepisosteus platostomus, assembly GCF_059453375.1. Classification (NCBI taxonomy): domain Eukaryota; kingdom Metazoa; phylum Chordata; class Actinopteri; order Semionotiformes; family Lepisosteidae; genus Lepisosteus; species Lepisosteus platostomus. The sequence goes on along the minus strand of NC_142635.1, from coordinate 8,376,871 downwards.
ATAAAAACAGGGTGGTGCCCTGGTTAGCACTGCAGTCTCACAGCTCTTGGGGCCTGCGTTCAATTCAAACTTGGGGTACCTTGTGTGCATTGCATGTTCCCTTCCGTATGCATGGGCTTTCACTGGGTCCTCAGGTTTCTCCCAGAGATGTGCTGGTGAGTCTAATTGCTACAGCATGTCTGTCTCTGTATTTGCTTGCTCCATGTTGAACTGGGACCTCGTCCGGCATGCTGTACTGCATATTCCCAGCTTGTGCTTCTCTAGACTCTGGGATGCCATGACCCTTATTGGGATCACATAGCTTTTCTGATGATGGCTGAGCAATTTACAGTGATGCGGACGCTAATGTCAAACTACTTCTAAAGAGAAGGGTGTCTGTATGTGTGTGCCCTGCGACAGACTGTCATCCCATCCAGGGTATAGTCCCTGCTTGTACCCCAGGATTCCAGGATAGGCTCCGGGGTGCTGTAAGCCTTAATTATAAGAGTTTTCTTATTAGAGATTGATGCATGAAAAACATACAGAAGTTTTTTATGGGTTTGCAGATTCCCCAGTGAATTATGTGCTCAACGTAAGATGGAACATAGTCACATTTCTGTCCTACTCTCTTATACTGTATACATGTATACACAAGCATGCACACTAGATATTAGAAAAGTCAACCTTGTCATACAAAATCAAGCTCCAAGCTGCAATTCGGGCTGTTAAGCACTCTGTGAAGGTGTATATTAAGGAAGTGTACAAGCGTGTCTATGAGATCAATGTGTATCTATTGTATAGGTTATCAAATGAATGAAAGCTACATACTGCAAAAGAACTTCACGTGGGAACAATGAAATGCAAAAATGCAGCCAAGGTAAGGAATATGTCCTCAATGTGCCAATTTAGACAGAGAATGAAGAATATCCTAAAAATTCAATTAATCCTAAATGTTCGTTTCTGTCAGCCTGAACACTGCCATTTTATGATGCGAAAAAACAGCCTTGCTGCTGATAGTTTAGAAATCTCCTCACAATACAATGGCAGCACTCACCAAAGATTTAGCCAGTGTTGTAGCTATCTCAGACCGGTTTCTTATTTAAACTCTAAACCCCCTGATAAAAATAATCCCCAGGTAATTCATCTCTATTCTGCTGGCAATAACCCAAGTCATTATTTTATGCCGCAACTGTCATCATTTACATAATGCTAATCATAATTATTATCATGGACTGCATATTTAAGTTTTGCTAGTTGCTGGGATAATGTTTATTGGCAAAGATCTTGTGCTGTGTACAATACATCAGGCTCCATCAAGTGTTTTGCTTTAATTTGTTTAATCATATGGGAAGGATTTGCAGCTGCAAGAGTTAGTTAATTAGTTGCTATTTGTATTGACACAGCTACTGTGCCATCTGAGATAGGCCCCTCTGCAATCAGAACCTCCCCTACTTGTCCAAGTGCAGACTTTTCTGGCAGTGCTGGGAATAAAATATCTTCCTTTTGCTTTCATAGTTGTTTCTCTGTAGGTGGCTTCAGGGCTACATTGTCCCCAAGTCATTTTTTTCTAATCCTCCTAGCAAATCAATTTTTGCTTCTTCTTTTCTATTGAACACTCTTGATTTGGAAGGCTGAATGAAAGTCTTAAAGTGAAATACACAAGAAAGCAAACACCTTGGCACCAATACCAGAACAAAAACCTAACAAAAATAGCACTTGAATATTCATCTGCTTCAGAAAAAGAACCGGGGATAAATTATTTTATTGTTATACAGTATGCCCTGCTTGTTATGTGAAACAATTTACATTAATGACTGAAGGATGGGGCATAGTGTTGTTTAGTCTTTTATGATTACACCAAACTTTGCTTGCATTAAAAGAGCTGAAAAGCAGCAGGCTTGTCTTCACATATTCTATATAGTGCTGCAGGTATGAACAAAAACTTAACCAATTGACTGAGTGTGATGGCTATCAGGTAACTGGCTGATTGAGACAGCAGGATTTGAATGATTAGTGTCACACTTTCATTAGTTGCTCAATCAGTCAATTGACAACTTGTGACATGCACCACATGGTAAGAAGACAGCTGATGGACTTAGGAAACTTTGTATTTCTACCTTGCTACTATACAAATTCATAGAATTTTAAAATCTCTTTCATGTTTAGACCTGTAGAAAGATCTAACAAGTACCATCCAAAAGAAAAGAACTACATTATGTAATCTTCTTTGTAAGAATTTGTCTTGAACATAAAACAGCTTACTAAGATTTAGACATGCAAGCTATTTCTTTAATTCACTTACTGTATGGTATCAAACTGACAGGGTTTCACTATACAGTATCAAGACTCCTAACACAGGGAGGAAAAAATACTTTTGATCACAGAACATTTTCAAAATATTACACAAATAAAAATTTACCTCCAAATCACAGCTAAATCCTGCTCTAATTTTGCTTTTATTAGTACTGTTGATTCTGAATTCAGGCAACTAAAACGATATATAATTCCAAATGTAATTATGCAACCTAATTATAATATATAATCTCATGACTCATGTAAAGCATACATGGATATATCTCAAATTATAGTTTCATTATTTCATTATGATGAAAGTCAACAAACAAATCATTATAATAATTTGAAGAACATTGACATAAAAGTAATGTTTTAAATAACTCCTTATTTGCAAAAAAATTTATAATTTGTGTTGACAACTATTGTTTAAAAAGGCCGCATTTTTTTTATTTTCTCCATGAGTATCTGTGGATGTTAGGCAATTCCCCTCATCTCTCAGAAAGCAGCACATCACTGACAAGATTGGGTCACTACCGTCTTATACATGACAAACTCAAAACGCTTACGGATATTAAAAATTTGTCTTCGGTTTGAGCTGAAAACAAGCTACACCACTGTCTTACTTCTTATTTCTCTTTACATTTCAGCATTCCTTTTTTTGCATATGAATATGTAAGTGGCAAAACAACATTTTGAAGAGTAAAAAGAAAACTTGATCTTCCACATTTTACAAAATTAAAAGAAGGTTTTTTTTTAAATGTATCTTACTCATACAACAAGAACGGTGAGAGATGAAGTCTGAATTCAAAAAACCTGATAAATATACAGTACACTACTGGAAAAACTAAAAGATGTGAACTAAAATAATTAAATGCTGCAATATTTCTGTATATTCCTTGTCTGTTCAGTATTGCTGAAAAACCCTCAAGGGTTTTAAAATAAGTATTTTGTAAAGCATTGATAAAGCTTTTTCTGGCAGCATTCTTCTGTAAAAAGCAAATATCATACACAATGTTTTTTATACACAAATGGCACAATAGATATTGATCTTGTTTTGCTTGCAGACTGTAGCAGCCTATGGTCTGTTAGGAGAGGTCAAATTTATTAATCTCCATGATTTGGATATTTGGGGTAGGTAAACAGTTTTGGAGTGAGAACAAAATAAGGAAAATTGTATTTTGATGACTGGACATAATTCATTTCTAGTTCAATCTCCTCAGTCTATGAATTTGGAACTAAGAAAGCAGGTTTGAATTCTTCTTTCTGAAAATGATTATGTTAAGTCTGTGTACAGCAATCATGAATGCAAAACATTTGGAAAATTACAAAATCATTGGTGAACTCGGTAGGGAACATAAAGATTTATGTTGATACCCATATTTCAAGTTTAATCTGTTTACAACTTGAAGATACAAACTCCCACACTTATTTATCTGGATCAAAATATAATTGAAACACAAAGTAATTATGAGATTTGGTAATTGCCCCTTGAGAACATCTTTTCCCTGAGAGAAAATACTTCTACACAATACATCACTTTGGTGTGAAATGAACATGAGTCAATATCACAAGCAGTAAACAAAATAGTCTTTGATTTCTCCCATTATTGTTGATTAATTGAAAGTTCTTGTTTGTGCCTTAACAAGTTCAATAGGTGCATGTGTTCTGAAGTCACATCTTTAAATGCTCAGAGCTCCCAAATATCTATAAAAATAAACTAGAGCAGGTATTCCTGAAAGAAGAATTTATACTTTACTAGACAAAACAAGACACTTTAGTCAGGCAGAAGGATGAACACACCACTGACCTTTGCCATCCGTTCATGCTGGAGCTGACAAGAACAGCAGATAAGCAGCTGTGGAGCATTGCCCATTAAATAGTCATAAAGCAGAGCTGACAAGTGTTGTGGAAGCTTCTGTCAGAGCTCCTTGTAAATTTAGAGAGTGTTCTGAGACTATTCCTTTGGTCACCTGTAGTCCAACCATGTTTATTCTTTGGGAGCAAAGCCAACATTGCCATAGTGGGCAAACACTATAGACACATCTCCATAATCAAATTCAGGGAAAAAGAGACAGGGGTTGGTTGGCTTTTCAATTAACAAAAGTGAAGCTGAGGAATTTTCATTGCTGCATTAAAAGAAAGAAAACAGTAGGGGCTCAATCTGTGAAAGCATCAAAGCCACTGCTTAAAAAGCAATAAAGCACAACAATTTAATTTTGATGGATTTTAAATTGTGCTACAGTGGAATCCAGTGTTATAACTGTTCTGATCAGATTCCAAAGATATTTTTCTCAACAGCTTTATGTCATTTGCCATTGCACTGCAAATATCACATGGCATTACAACATTGATCACCAAAGCAACATGCTTAAACACAGTTTAATAATTTAGTTTTTTTTTTCCTGAGATTTGTGATGGATGTCATAACCAACTTTCAGAAAGAAGCAGACCAACAGCTTAGTTTGAGTCTAAAACCGGTATACAGTACTTGTTTTATGTGATTGTTTTAAAATTCATAGCTACAGTTTCATCTCTGGACTTTCAAAATAACCTATTTGTATAACAAAGATCTACAGTAATTGTGGAATAATTCATTTACTGTTATAAATTCATTTGTATTCACAACAAAGAATTCTCTCTGAACCTCTTGGACAGCAAAAAAACAAAAAACAGATGCAACATCTTGAATTTTAATAACAGTACACTGCAACTATTGTCATACATGTAGTCAAAATGCAAAGTGTTTTTTAGTGCCTAAAAACATGATCTGGGGCTGGAACTTGACTATGAATGCAAGAACTGTAATACTCACAGCAAAGAAAACATACAAGTGACAGTCTATTGCAGGCAGATACACACAGTTTTCCCAAAAAACAGTCTTCTGACCCATAAGAACATGGGGAGAACATATAAAATCCACTCAGCACCCAAGGTCAAGAATTTATCTCAGGGACAGCAAGGGATTGTTTTATACAGAAATGTTGAAGAAAAATGCTTTTTTCCATTGCTGCTATGCACAAGGAACAATTCCTTTTGTAATTTTATACTGCCATTGTTTAATGGACTTTTTAGCTTACTGGTTAAAAGTTCAAAGTTTAAGGATCAGAATGCAATTAATGCATGTTTTTTTTTGCTAAGCCCTTAATGAATGTTCATGAGTTGCCTTCAATTTTTATTGACATAACCCTGTATCTCCCTAAAGCTATTTTTTGCTATTTTTTGCTTCATTTTATAAAAGCAGCCATGGAAATACAGATAATGCAAAGAATAATAATGAGAATGCAGGAGAAAAGGCCACTGAGAGTGTCCAAAATATTTTCATAAATTCATAGCAGTTTGTATATCTACAGTATGAAATACTTGATAATGTGAGTATTGTTCTACTGTCAGCCAATCAGGATTTAATTGTTGGGTCATCTACAGTATGTAAGAATAGATCGGTGGCCACAGATTTCTCTTTATACATCATGTTGTTGGCACAAAAACAAAGCTTGTGTATACAAATTTCTATTTTACCTTTATTGTAGTTAGTAAATTTTCAAAAATTCTGTTTTTCTATGGCAGTGTAATCCTACAATGTTTCTTTCAAAATCTATAGGTTCGTTTATGGTCACATTTCATTTGTTTTTAATGGTGAGTCTTAATCCCATGGCAGGTACAGTATGTATTATTTTATTAACTGTGATTTAAAATGCCAATATGTTTTGTAAGAGCAAGGCTTTGACATCTCATGTTTGCTTCCACTTTTGAAGACACAATTTGATTTAAACCTCAGGACATCGTGTTGTATTGAATTTGTCTATTTAAACATGGTAGACATTCTTGCCATTCAGAATTGCAAAGGACACCTTTTGAGCTTTATCTGTACTTTTTGACAGTATGAAGAGAATCAATGTATCCCTTGTAATTTACTTTAAACACTGCTGTTCTCTGCTTAGAATGCAGAAGGCAGTGGTAAAAATGATACAAGGCTAATATTTTAAAAAAAGTTACGAGATTTTTCAACACTGCAATGTACAATGTGTTTTTGAAAACCCATATAAAATACAAAGGCAGTATGGCATTACAGACTATCAGAAGCAGAGAGCTTTCCCTGAACATGAATTCACAAAGTTTCATCATATTGATGAGTTTCATGTTTAATTCTTGAATATTTACCAATGTTAACTTCAATGTCATACCTGCTGCCCTGGTGGAGATGACCCCTGCATTCCCATTTCCTCAAGATCATTTTGAAATATAAATGGTTTTAGGTCTACATTAACGTAAATTTCATCTTATTGGTTAGACACAGATTATGTCTGGTAGATTAGTCCCTCAGACTGCACAACCACTTGCAGCAGTGCAGTATTTAAAATAGATGCTTCTCCATCTCTCTGAGAGGTAAGAAAGGCAAAACTGAAGGCAAAGTACATAGGCTAAGAAGTCTCACACAGCCTGCCTTGTCACTGGCCTTTTCCCCTCTAACAAAACAATTTAAAGTTTCTTGCTTTTTTATTAAAACAAAAATTATTTTTTGTATACTTGGAATTTCATAATCGCTGAATTTGACAGGTTGAAATTGAAATACATACAGAAGAAGTGAATGTGTTTGAACTACAATTTGCATTTATATAGCACCTCACATTGCAATGAGCCCTACATATGTTACCGAGGCAGAAAACATAAAGAAAAGGGAAAATAAAAATATTAATATTCATGAAGGTAATGAAACAAAAAGTCCTCATCTGCACTACAATCAAACCCCCTAGTGGGACTGCTTGGTAATATTTTTAGCGTATTATAGTCTTTACAAAGAATGATAAGGACGTGGCAGTTGCTTTCCCAAAAGAATATGTTCTAAGGAGATCAAACTGGTTCAAGATCTAAGTGCAATTCTACCTGGAATAGTCTTTAAATTGTAAGATTTTAATTAGATTAGGTTGGCTTAGTTAGGATGTTATTGGTCTTATCTTCTTCTGTATTAAAGTCTTTCTAAAAGATCCCATCAATGTTGAATCAGTCACAAAAGTGAAAACAAAGAGATTTAACTGACAGTGCATAAAGTCACAAAGAAAAGCATTTTAAATATTTCTCTTTTGCTTTAATGAACATTTGAGGCATTCAGAGAAAGGACACTGTGACCTGTCGATAAGAATTTTGCATATGAGAATGAGGGAACAGGGGCTCTGTGAACTAATTCATTTGCCTTCAAAGAATGTACACATGGGCTCAAAAATAAGTAAAAAAAAAATTGTTTGGTCCAGATGACATACTGTAATATACATAAGGTACTGTAGCTGCAAAATTGGGAACTTTTTAATGGCAAAGGCTATCTGTACAGATGAAATTAAGTACACTTAAAAGATATGGGCACCAGCTGTATGTGCACAAGGATTAAAAAATATAGGAATATTTAAACTAAAGAGTATCTTATGTATTTGTCTTATACATCTGTTCAGGTTATCTTCTTTATAAAGACTTTCATGAAGATCTATTTACATTTTTGGTTTAAAATATATGAGACAGTAGACCAACCCTGGGGCTTCACAAGGTTTTTCTTGGCACTATATTTCAGAAACGTATGCAGGCTTAAGAAATTAAGTTAGATGAATAGAGAGTCTCTGAATCTTAAAGGATAGGATTTGGCTTTTTTTTTCTAAAGGTGTATTGTTGAGAGTATGCTGTAAACCATTGATATTAGTTATAACTGATACTGTATTATACAAAATTTGACTGATTATAATTCGACACTATATGGTAAATTAAGATAGAAAAAGAATGATGTCATTTTAAAGTTTTTTAGCTTTGCGAAAAACCCAGGAATGTCAGCGTCAGAAACTGACATGGTAAATGTGGTAGTCATTAAATGTTTAATGACTACAGTTGACTACATGAGGTAATGCTTATATTGGATCCATTACTAACATTGTTCATTATTTTCTTTGCTTTTGTATTCATACCTTTTTAACTTTTAGAGGCTTCTTCTTTGCAATAACTTTGGGCCTAAGGGAATTCAATTTTATAGGGTTTTACAGTTTTGTGGTTCCTTTTTGAGATTGAATGAAAATCAGATGCATTATGACTTAAACCTGCCTGTGATTTATTTAAAAGTATCAATTTAGGGTTCTTACACACCTGGGAACTGGGCTGCCATAACAAGCAATCTTTTAAATAGGTGAGTCTACTGTACATAGCCAAATTGCAGCAACAAGGAACAAAACAGTTATTTTCATTTACAGTGCAAAGAAAATCATTAAAACCACCACAAACAGAAACAGAAACCTAAGTTCCTCTTTGAGCTAGCAGCCAGATTTCTTCAGTTTTCTCACTACACAGCTAAGCAGCTTACCAACTTCCAAACACTTCAGCCTCTCTCTGAGACTCCTAATGGAAACTCACATGTCCAATAGTGAAAGCTTCCAATATCCACCTGTCACATGGTTGGTCGGCCACTTCCCTCTCCCTTTTTCCCTCTGGTGACATTGAGAAACAGAGGATCTGCCCTCTGTCTAATAACAGCAGATCAGACTAACCTAAAGGCCTCAGCTTCCTGGATTTTTAAATTGCTACTTGACCAATTGTCTACCAGTTAGTCAGGTGACTGAGGGTGGCAGCTCATTATCAACAGCAATCTGGGGAATGTGTTTCAGCCATGGATCTTCATTTTGTGTGAAACTTCAACCTTTTTACAGGATTTATTATAAAACCAGTCAGTGTATTCATTATACAATAATCATAGACGGTACCCTGAAACGTTAATAAACATTTTCGCTGACCTGTTTATACTGATTGCCTTCCAATAAAATAAACCTTTAATTTGTAAAATCCTCTTCTGTAATGTACTGCATATATTGTGAATGCTTGCCCACGAACCACAAAATGCAGTTTAAAGTTAGGGTGTCACCTTAATACATTTCCATCTGAAATGTCTCTCACTCTGATGTATGTGTAATCCCCTTTGGAGAAGCCTGCAGAGTCCCCTGTTCAGTTGCTCTTCCTTCAGGGCTTTTATGTATAGTAGCACAGTCTCTTTAATTCCTCTTCTACTGTCCAGATCAATTGTTCCTTCCTCAGTTGATCTCTGGAAGGCCAGAACAGGTGAATTCATCTCAACCACTCCATTTCTCTCCCTTACATGAAACACAAACGTGTCCCTTTTCTACTCAGAGACACCCTGGTACACTTAACTTGGCTTAACCCTTTACACGTAGTCATCCAACTATACTTTAATCAGTACTAATCACCTCCCCTAATGAGACACTGGAGCTTTATAAACTAAACACTGGAATAGTTTACTCAAGTGAATGAGCTACAGATCACTCTGGATCTTTCTTTCAATAATCATCACAAATCCTTAATCTCAATCCATCCAAATTCTTCACTCACACTCTCACTCCTATTATTCCTCTATGACAGAGAATGCAAGCCTGTCTGCTGGTGGTAAAGGACAGGAGCCACCTGTGCTACATGGATCTAGACTCTACATTAATTTTTAAGCTCTCACCTCTTCCATTCCTATAGGAGCCTAGACACTGACTTCTAGCCCTCCTGACTGTTAATCTGCATCAGATTTTTAATCCATAGGAGTGTCCAGTTACTCACAGAGCCAATCATACTGTCAATTTTCATACCCACTGAATGTCAAATAATCAATTACGCTAGGAGTGTCTAATTTTCACTCCAATAGGTGGCTTTAAACCACCAACTTTAATCAGAACAACCCCTCAATAACTACGCTGTATTTTGAATTAAGTGATTGGTATTACCCTATTCTATCTTGATTTGATCATGGCCATTCATTCCATTCAAAGGAATGGAACACCTACCCCCAGACAGAGGTGATTTTCCCAGCTCCAAATTACTACAGTAGGTCTCCTGTCATGTCCCCAGTTTCCAAGGGAGTGATGTCATTTTCTGTAACAGGCTTTTTGCCAGAGAATTCTGTTACACCTGCATGGTAGTAAAGGCAACTGATGATTTAAGACAATTTCAGAGTATCTCTGCAGGTGAATTGCCCCCGGCATTGTTATATTGTTTGTATCTATGAGGTTTTTAAAAATTCTAGACCTGTCTTCCTGAAGTCAGTCTATCAGAAAGATATATTATCTGTCTATGTTATAATTCTACTTGTTATACAACAGTGAACAGTACATAAACAACACAATTGGTAAGCACTACTAAAGAGGTACAGTATATGTAACAAGAAATTACCCTTCCATTTCTGACCAATGGTCAGAAACTTCCTATATAACCTAGAGTGCGTTTTAATTGGGCGAGGGTCTGTTTAGTTTCTCAAGTTAGATATGTGACCTACTTTGGTAAGAGATTGTTTGGATAATGAAGGTTGTATTCTCAGAAGCATTTCCCCAAGTTTGTTGAAAGTTTGCGTTAGGATCTGCAGTAATAAGGTATTCCAAACACTGTGAAATTACCATAGTGACCTACTTTCTTTAGGGAACAGACAGACCAATGAGACAGTCACATTTTCTTTTACAGCTTTCATTGTGTTTTTGGATGTGACAAAGATGAGGCCAGTGATGAGCCTATTACACACATATTTTATTTCTTTTTAAGGTGTAAACCACAGCATAAAAAAGACTGTCTCTGAAGAAATACAGTTGTATTACATGGTAGATAAAAATGAAAACTACTAACGTATATTATTTTGGAAAGGAAAAACATGTAAATGTTAAAAATGTTTCTTATTCTGTTTTAATTATAATTTTGTATTTGGACTTAGTGTATCTCTAATTTGAGTCTCTTACAAGACTTTGAGACTTGATAGCACAAAATAAATCTCTCTTGTTTGTATTCTTACGCATAATGAAAACACAATCAGAATCTTGCATCTTTAGCTTATTGGCCATATTTTATGTACTCTTAATTTTCAATTCTCTTGAAAACCATGAATGTAAAACACCAGATTATCAGTGTTTGGTATTTAAATTTAGTGAAAACTGAAAAAAATGGTTGATCTGTATAAACAGAGAATTAAATCTTTATCTTTTACAAGGAGCAGACTAAAAAAGTCAGCTCTCCAGTGGGCAGGCCACAAACTGGAAGCAGAGGGTCAAACAGTCCAAGTCCATCACATCTGTCAGTTCTAAGAAATTGTTTTCAGACCACAGTAACTAAAGCATGAGAAGTTCCAAAAAGAAACAATCCATAAATCAGCAGAAAGCCTGTAGCCCACCATCTACATGAAAATGATCTGCAAGCTTGGAGGTCATTCAGGTGTAACATGTTGACAGCTGAGAGATGAAATCTCCATCTTTTGTGCACCACAGACCATCTAACAGTGAGAGTGAGAGTGGCAGTGAGAGTGATAAAGTGTTTTATTCACTGATGAATGTTGTTTTGCCCTTGACAGATTTAATGGAAGACACTGAATATGGAAGACATTGTGTTGAGCATTATGCTGACTGTTGCTTTGTTCAAACCAACGTGTGTGGTAGTGGAAGAGTGATGATGTAGGAAAGAATCTCCAATAACACAAGCACCTTTGTTGCAGACTGAGGTCAGACTTACTGCTCAGCAGATTTCTGAATGGTTTTTCTATTGCAGAAAGCCAATTTAGATTTTCTAGCAAAAATAATACCACAATAATAAGACCACATAGTTGTGGGGTTACAGTACAATGTTGTCAAGAAAAACAATGTTGACATCTTAAAAGCCTTTTTATCCTCACAGGACTTTTCCTAGACTAACTGGCCAATGCCATCAACAACAGAAACAGCAAACCTTCTGTCCTGATGCTGATCAGATCGATCAGCCAGGATTGTGTTTGTGTTTATGCTCAGGGAATACATATCTCATACTGACTCTGTAAAGTCTACATTTTTACTGTGTAACATATTTTATACCAAGAACTTGTCATGATTCTTTGAACTGTTATTTTGCTGATATTGCTTACGATTTCTTTCATATATACCATATGCTGTGTTGCATTTGTTGTGCATCAGTCTATTGTAGCATGACACTATTCTTTAAAGACTTAAACAAACCGGTGTACAAAGAATCAACTTTAATGCAGTTAACTACAGTACATGGGGGCTAAGACCACATGAACTGAGAACCGAAGTGCAGGCTGACCTTTTTAGAGTCTAAATTAATTCTGGCATGAATGCTTCTCCGCTCCCAGCTCAAGATCTGCCAGAGGGGGGTACACCACGAGGTTGCTGAGGACACAAGCAGTTGCGCCACTGTTTCCCTCATCTCCCCTCTGGAACTCACCACTGCAGCCCACGTCCGGTCGGGAGAGCAGACCACTACACTATGTTAATCAGGTATTGCATGCCATCATATTTTGATGATGACATTATCTCAATATGACTATGACCAGCAAAACAGAGTTTGTCCAACACAGAATATAGAATGTAGGCCACCTTATTTTATATTGTAGATCCAATTTATATGCATTCTTCTAGTCTGATTAGCTCTTTTATTACCTTTCATCACAAGGTAATAATATTACAGCAATATTTTAAATTGCTAGCTGAATTTATAAGCACTCATTACACCAGATTATTTTCATCTGGTTAAGGTGCACCCTAAGCATTCTTACTTTTCATAATCAGACCTGTGTCTTTATTTTATTTTAACTACATCATACAAAAGTGTTTATTTTTGTTATGCAAATAAATATTTTGCATTCAAAATGCTGGGCACATAGACCACAGCACTTATGTGCTAGATTACATACGCAATAGACCTCCCAAGGTTTGGACAGTCCTTGTGTGTATATGTTGTCTGAGTCTAGTGTTGTAGATGCACTGAAGTGGAAATTAGATGTTCGATCCCTGATAAGAAGCATAGAGAGCTTCTTTATACCACAGATTACCATCGTATTGCATGCATGTATTTACTGTATATTACTTTTACGGATTTGTAAAGAAAGCAAAAACAAAAATGTGCTTATACCGTATACAAGGCATAACTCTCACAGTGAATGCATATGGTTTGATTTCTATATGCTAAAATTCATTTCATAATAGCATATTTTAGGATTAACACCAGATTTCACCAGAGTCCATGTTGACATAGTCAGCTTGTCTTTAATAACCTTAGAGAATGTGTGTACACTGCTGAAATTGCTAGCTCCCTTTACTAGCAGCAAATAAGATGTTTAACTTCCAGGCAGATGAAATCTAATGAAGGTTTGTTTAATACAAAACATACAGACAACTAACATTCCAGAAAGGATATTCTCTTTTGCATCCTTAACATGAAAACAAATCACCACTTATCCTGTTTTTTTCCCCTTTATTACAATTGTTTCCCTTCAACCAGTATAATCTCATCGAAGGCTGCCAAAGTAGCACAGCTAGTCTGAACAGCAGAGTGCCTGTTTCCAGCTGACAGCCAGAGCTCTCAGCCAATCACAGGGCAGCAAAGGAGGGCCAGTCTCCCTCCTCTGGATTGCTGAGTGTTCCAGTGTCAGTATGAGAATAATCAATGAGAACTCAGTCTCTCTTCTGCCTCAACTTGCATTGGATTTAAATCACCTTCACACACAATAACACCAGGAGGAAAAACAAGATATTCACAGAGAAAAAAAACCCCAAAAATAAAACACCAAGAGAAAAAGAAGAGGAAAAGGGTAAATAAACCCACACAACTGAACATTTTCAAGAATGTATAATTCTGTCTGCTTCCTCATCATCTCCTGGGTATTTGCTCTGCTCCTGTTTCCAGGTAATGTAAATGCTACTTCTTTCTTTGTTGAAACAAATCATAATAAACAAAACTTGTTTCTGAGTGATGGACAGAAATGCTTGTATTCTATGAAGGCAGGAAATTATTTTGCTACATCCAAATGGGAGATGCTGTACACTGTGCTGCACTTATTGCAAGTAATCTGAAAGAATTGTAAGCATCAGTTTTAAAATGTTCACTTGGGTCTTCGCAGAACTGCTTTTTGATACAGTAAGGCAGATTGAATAAAGGAGAGAAGGATAAACGGACACAGATATATACCTACTGTATGTTATATGTTAATGAAGTCTCAGTCCTGAAGTGGACACCTGAACTACACAGTGCTAACATTTCAGAAAGCCTCAGTGCGATGCTGGCTTTTGAAGGTGAAACCCTCCGTGTGTTTCCCTTAGGAATGCTCTTGCGAAGTTCAGCTGGGATTGTGCGATACAATTGAAATTGAAAGGAAAGATATGCAGTGATAGAAAAGGGGAACGAAAGATGTTATTCTGTAGATGTGTGTGTCCCTTGTCTTGTTGAAAGTTTGTATTGTGATATTGAGCGTGTGAAGGGGCGATACAGCTGGGTACTGAAGTCAGTGGGCCGTAACGGATGCACTGCTGGAATGAGATAATTAGGCTCATTCTGTTTGAGATCAGCAGGTGAGTGCCAGTGTAGCCTGGGAATTGCAAAGAAAAGACTATGAAGATGTTTTTTAATAAGAAATCTTGTTGCCAGGGGGCTGTCATGTGGCATATTAACTCACTATAATGAATATTGATTCTTTGCTTTTCTTGGTGTCTCACATGACGCACAGTGTAATCATTAAATCAAGGGTGAATGGGACCGGTTTTTATTGATTTCATTTTCAGGTGGTGATATTAGGAGCTGAAGATGCTTGAACTTTTATATTTTGGAAGAGTCTTTCACTTTGTTGTAAAAAGGAAGCACAAAATATTTCATATATAATGTAGTTTACACAGAATAAAGACTGAGTTTTTATACCGTATTATTCTTTTGGTACTATTAGTGTTTGATTCTAAATTAAGAATAAAGATCATGTTGATCATGGTTTTTGCAAAATGTCACATACTGTAGCATATTTAAACCCCTCATGTCATTCTACTGGAGAATATTTTAAAATAAAAATACACAAGATTTTTTGCTTCAAGCAACATGTGTTTTGGGGGAAGTATAAAATACCTTATGTTCCTAGTTCTAGTTCCCAAGTCTCCATAAATGAATAGATAAAGATTACAGAGGGTTTTTGGGGTGAAGGTCTTTTTTAAAAAAGAAGAGGCTAAATGTAAATATTGTATGTAGTCTTATCTTAAGGGAAATTCTTTGTTCCCTGGTGTAAATAATACTGGAAGGTCTGCATCATATGTAATAACCAAAGAGGGTCAGAAATAATTTCCCATTAAAAAAGCTCTGTAAATATAGTTAATTCAGTCCTAGTCATATCATTACATTCAAGCGGCATTACTATTTTCTGTGATGATTCTTATAATTTTTCTATAGTAGAGTTTGTGAAACTACAATACAAGTCAAGGATACAAGACTCTTTCTGTTATGCTGGTGTGCATTTTGTCTCAAAAGCTTTCATCCGCACTGATTAAAACTGTGTGAGTTCTTTATGAGGGAGACACATCTCCATCATTTAACTTCATTCCTGCACACCTACAGTATATTAGTTGCCACTCAAAAACAAGGTCAAAGACACTGGCAATAAAACATATAAAACAATTTATGTAAGCCTTACAATTTCTCCTTTAAATTCTTTTTTTACCTCCCTTGACTGAACAGCTGCTTAAGTAGAATACAATATTTTTAAAGGGCTAGCCATGTGTTACAAAATCATGTAAGTGTAATTAAATTAGCTGTCTTAAATAAACCCATTTTACACCATTAGGTTTAAATCTATTTTAATTTTGCCACTGCATACTAATGGTCACCAAAGGGGGAAGAGAGAATTTAAAAAATATTTTTTGTGAAGCAACATTCATCTGTAAGGTTCAGATAATTTTCAGATAACCTTTTGAATTGTGGTTCTCTGTTTCACTCACAATTCTATTTCATTGCTGTACTAATATTACTACTAAAAGTACCCACTGATTATCCAACTAATTAATATAGTTAACACTGTATAGTATATTAATTCATAAAAATAATAATCTTCTAACAGTAATGTCAGATGTGGACTCAATGAAAAGGATCATTGTGTGTATGCTGACAAGTCTAGGTCATGGGCCTCTAGTCCTGAAAAAACAAAAGGTCTTAAAGTTTTCATTTTAAAAGTGCACACGTATTTATTTTTTCGATATGGGGTCCCAGACTGAAAATATCTAGAAAACAGAAAGGAACAGGTTTCTCCATGATGAAGTGTGGAGACACTTTGCTGTTGACTGGTCAAAGTGGGAAGGCCAACATACTGAACTATAACACTCCAGTAACACTCATGCACTGGTAGTTTAATCTTCTTCCAACCTCACATATACTATATACACATATACCTCACATGTACATGAATTTCAGCAATTAGCTTCTCTGTGGATGTTTGGCCATTATGCCTCCCGGCATGTAGGGTAGCAACATCCTGTTGCTGTTACTGTAACATGTTTTTTTACAGGACGGGCTGTTAGCCTTGTGTCCAATCTCCAACATGGAGGACATGGCGTCCGACGTGTGACACTAACTCACTACCCTGAGATTATGGGTCTCATGCTCTACTAACAGAGCTAGCCTGACACTTCGCTTCCCTGTAGTCCTGGTTAATTGCTGTAGATTCAACTACTGGCTGCCCCAACAGAGCAGCTACATGCTGTTAAGATATGAGCATGGAGGTTCACATAGTAAAGTACATGTGCACATGGCAGAAAGTTCTACTAACATGTGGAACATGCATCTTAGTTACCAGTATCACTTAGTTTTCTGCCTAATGACATAAGATACGTTTGCAATGTGAGATGTTAATTATTGGTGGGATAATGCACCAGAATGAATACAGCAAAACATAATACTTAAATGGTAATTGAAAATTAATTAAGGGAAAAGGGTTAAGCACACTTTGCTCTTGCTCTGCATCTATCTTTATAGTTTCACTTAATTTAATTTCCATATAACGTATTTGAGAAAAACAGACTTGTGTCATTTCTCTTTACATACCTGCTCCCATTTCATGACAAAATTGAATGTGGCTTTCAGCTTTGGATGTAATTGAACTTGCTTGGTAAACTAAAAAGCGACGTCGCTCTGTTCAAGAATGTGATGGTGGAGAACATTCCATGACCTGATCGTAGCACAGATGTTTGACATTGTGTGAAGATGTCCTCAGGCTTAGATAACTTAGATTGACTATGACTTTAAAAAAGAAGCCATTTTTCAGTCAGATCTTGAATACTACCTTGCAGGATGGAGAAAAGGGAAAATTGCTGATTGATTATGGTAATTGGTAAATCGGTAAAAGTGCAACAATTTATGCAGACTTTATCCATTCTTATGATAACTTGGGTAAACCTTCCACAGAAAATTTTGGAATTTGCTTTTGACACGCACAACAATTTCCAAACACAAACTTTTTACAGCTTTCATAAACAGGTGCCATGTGAATTTTGTTAAATACAGCGGGACGCTTTTGGAGTAACCCAAACGTTGATCTATATTAATGTTATGAAAACTGGCAAGCTTCTATCTAAATTCATGTCTGATTTACATGTTTCCCATGATTTATATTAGTTACCTAAATGGATATCTACATAACAGCTACTGATTAGTGGAAAAACAAAAATAATTCACAAAACATTAGTATAATGATAGAAGTATTTGCACCAGCATCCCAACTATGCTGATGTACTGATAAACTCTACAATTTTAAAAAAGAATGGAAGTATGGGTTTAATACATAGAGCCTTTAGAATATTTGTATTATTTGACATGGTTTTACCTTATACATATAAAAAACCACCTGTATAATTTTACAATCCAACAGGACAACTAAAATGAGTTACCTCCTAAAGAAGGGTTCAGTGTTTCTCCCAGCATTGTCAACAATGAATAGTTGTTTTCAAAGGGTGGCACTAATCTACATAACTCACATTCACCCTCCTATACAGCACCCTGTCATCCTGTTAAACTGACCATGGTCTCACAGGGGTTGGAGCAGTTTAAGCAAGCAACCTACTGTACAGTATATCTCAGAATGATATTTTGATAAATATTAAAAATGTTCATAGCATTTCATGTCAGAGAATTCAAGTTCTTCTAGAGTTATTCAATACAATGCTTATACAGATAAGCAAGTTCATTTTTTGTTTTAGATTTGCATGTATGAGAACAGCACAGGCATTCAATTTAGTGTTTGTGGTGGAATTAAATTTTAATTAAGATGTATTTATCAAAAAAGCCAGCCACAAACGTCAAATAAACATAAATAAACATGAAGGTAATGGAGATATTTTGGACATTTAGAAATGAATGTAAAATACTTCTGCATTAATTTTTATCATGTTTTTCTTTCTCATTTGCATAAGAAATACATTGTTGTAATTAAAATGTAATCCTGGTATAGGTTTGAAACCATCTGAAGCTATACAATGAAATTAGTATGATTTGTAGTCAGCAGTCTAGTCACTGGGCACAGCAAATAAAATGCATATAGAAACTGCCTGCTCAGTCTCTCCTGAATCTTTCCAAGCCTGAAGAGGAAACATGCCATTAGGACTTAAAAAAGTGAAGATAGCTTTTCAAGGAAAATAGGAATATCTCCCACACTATATATTTTATGAAATTAGCTGTCGAGTATTTTATTTCTTTCTTCGTACCCTATTATCTTTTAACTCAGTCTGATCCTCTGAAGTTTTACAGATACTTTCAAAAAATCAAATTTCTCTCTGGATGCAAAAAGTATTGAAAGCCATGCTGTAAATCTCTGGTTTATTTCTAAAACCTACCCGCTGACTGATTACAGTTTGTTGAACAAAGACACTCGCTCCCCCCTGGAAACTTTCCATTAATTTGCGAGATCATCAGTAGAGCCAATGTAATTTGTCTTCTGTGACACTGCAAACATATTTTGAAATAAAGACCAGGCAGGAGTTAAAGGTGTTAGAGGCAATACCCCAAAACTCAGCAAGAGTACTGTATGCATGGTACCCCTCACAAAGGGTCAACCCTGTCACTTCCCATAAGAGGGCACTCTATGCACATTCCCTATCTTGCCAGACTTGTCAAAGCACAAAATTGGATATTATAGAATTTAATTTGGAAGGGAAAGATTCAATTAATACTCTGCTCAAAATACAGTATATTGTACAGTACAGTTAACAAGTACTGAGGACGTTCTATTCAATGCTCTTGAGAAGCCAAAGGTAACAGTGAAAAATGCAATTGAAACCCACATAGTGTTTGAATTCTTGATGTATAATCATGATGTATAAATCCCTTAAAAGTAATAGTAATCTCTCAGACTCAACACAAACTGCTTTTAATGGGAATGCTTTAATCTACAAGCAAACTATACAAGCATGTAGTTGTCTTGCACAGAGCTTGCCAGCTATTCACAAAGTGCTTATTATATGCAAATAATGTGGGTTGTGAAATAAAGAAATTGCTATTGATTGGCTAAATTCTGTCTGCAGTGAGCAATTGGTATTTTTTTTAGTTTATAAGATGGTAAATGATAGATTCCAAAGTGGAGAGTGCATAATAAAATTGACATCTGAAGCTTTAAGCTGGCATGACTCTTGGTAAGGCACACTGCTTAGATAGTACCATCTAGAAGTGCTCCTGAGAAAAGCTGAAGTGAATTTTTGCATTGGGCTCTTCTCAGAGGTTTTCAGGAGGTAGCAGCATTATTTGAGTTGTGTACAGTAATTGAATTATTGGTTATTAATGTATGGCTCTTTGGCATTTTATTTTCTATAGGGAGTGCACTAAGAAAACAATCTAATAATTAGAGACACAAATACATACAAACAGGTTTGTATGTTTTGTGCGATTTTGAAACAGATGACGAATGCTGCAATTTCTGTTACCTCTGGAATCTTAGAATTATATATTTTCTGCTGCTGTTATGTAAGTGCTTGAGGGAAAAAGAAAAAAGAAAATAAGATAATTGACTCTCCTTTGCTGTTACCCATTAGTAATAGTGAATAAAAAATGTTCTGTAGATAATACTATGGTTTGCAATATCACTTTAATGCATCCAATTTATCTGAAGTGTTTTTTTTTCCGAATACTCAGAGAACTGTAGTGTGGGTGCTATTATTGGTATAATTGCAATCCCCTGTTACATGTAGTGGATTTCATTTCATAAAGACTCAAGGTATGAGTTTGAATTAGTTCTAGTTCTAGTTTCTTCGAACTAGAAACTAGTGTCTCCTAGCTTGTTAATGATTCTGAAATTAGAACCTAAAAAAGTCACATGTTCACAATCTATCGAGAGCTTCCTCCACAATCCATCATAACTGTACAATTATACTGATGTCTGGAATATCAGGAAGAATTATTCTGAAAAAAAAAATAACATTCCTCAAAAGTCAAATGTTACTGTTCAGAGTCAGTTGTTGATTATGCCCGATTAACGTTTGAACACTGATTTGACACCAAAGTCAGTGAAGTACTTGTTTTTCTACAGACTACACAATACCATCTTCTTTACAAAACAAAATCACTCCAGTTACAGTCAAACACAAATTCAGCATTCTTTTGGGCTTTGCAGGACTGGTAGAAGTTTGATGTTTTTTTACAGTACAATTTTTATATTACAATATAATTTTTAAAGAAATGTTTAATCTCTTTTTTAACCTCCAAAATTGTTGCAAGAAGGAGAGTGTTATGTTAAAGTTCCCTGTTAAACTTATTTCGATGAGATAAAAGGCACTCATTCATACTGTTGTAGAATCTTGACAACTGAAGTGATATTCATGGCCCTGCTGTATCCTTGTACATTAAGAATTTCTACATTGTTGATAGGATTATTGAGGACTGTTTTGATGATGATGAATGAATGATGGCAGAGAACTAACCTGATCTATACAGTTCGCTGATGTCTACTTCACACTGATCAGTTACCAAAATATGAATTATTCAGCTCAAAACGCTCATTAATTTAGCAACTGTTTCAAAGCTGTTTTTACAGTTTAAATATTTCATAACTAAAAGTTCTGCACAAAATTCTTTGTATGTAGATCACAGAATATTTGATTAACCTAAAAACAACCTATTCAGCTATAAAGAAGAAATGACTAAACACTTTTAAACACTGATGTCTTAAGTAAAATCTGAGCAAACACTTGAAAGCCACTGCATATTTTATAGTAAACAGGCATTAATGTGTTTGGAAATAATCATCCTCCTTTTAAAAACATGACTAAACAGCTTGTCTATTATGACCAAGGAAAGAGTGTACAGTATTTTAAAAAACATGATGAAGAAACCATTAAGATTTCAATCATGTATTTTATTACCTTCTTAATAAAAGTTGTGCAAATAGGTTGCTAATGTTAGGAACCAGAATCACCTTAGCATGAGAATGTCCTTCATTAGGAATTAACATGTCTTAACACCTGTGCTAACATTATTTGTGGGTAATTACGTTGTGCACAAATTGTGTCAATTTTGAAAAACTGTTCCAAAAACATTATTATAATAGCTGTGACATCAGATACAATGTCTGGGATGATATGAAGGGGTTACTCTGCTTATCTCAGTTATTCTAAATAAATTTCCAGAGCACAGCAACAAAGAAAAATGATTGTGAGTGATTCTAATAAACATAAACACTGCCCTTTAGACTAGATTCTTTCAGTTACCTTCAGATGAGTTGAAGAAGTCTTCTTGACAGAAATTACAAGTGGATAGTTTATTGAATCAATAAAGCTTTGCAAAAATTGCTCCTCTAAAGCCTAAATTAACTGACAAGAATACTAAGGCCAAAACAGGAGTACACAGCAAAAGAGAAAAAAACAGGCAAAAAAAAAATTGGACCAATGGATTATATGCCTGGGATGCCATAATTCTGAAATGATATTTCAGCACTATCTCGTTCTAAAAAGCCAAGACAAAAAAAAATATTGACATAATTGTTGTAGGTAAATATATTGATCTTCTTCTAATATATACAGTATATGTATTCATAAAGTACTGTATATATTCATCTATTGATTTAAGTGATACAGAAACTACTGTCTTCTACATGAGATAAATGTATGTACAAAGGGGGGAGGCACATTGGTGCATTATTTAGAATTCCTGAGGCCCACAGTTTAATTCCCAAAATATCATGGGCGTTGAGTTTGTGCTCTGGACACTCCGATTTCCTCCAAATGTCCAAATCCATGCTGATAGATTAACTGGCTTCTAAGACAATTGGCCCTGGTGTGAGTGTGTGCATGTGTGTGTATGTGTGTGTCCCATCCAGGATACGTCTTGCCATGTGCCTGCTGCTTGCCAGAGCGCGACCCTTTACTGGATAACATGGTTAGAAATGGATGGATGAATGTACAATATGATGTTCTTCTACTTCTTTATTTTGTAATTTACAAAGTCATACTTGACTGGATTTGAATTTACTTGAATGACATACAGTACTAATTTTGGGAGTTACGTTTAAAAACACCAAAAGCAAAAAAACAGATCAATATACTGTACTATCGACAGGCACATGAGAAAAAACGTAATCATGTTTATATCTGTAATAGTGTAGTAAATATCATGATCTGTGGTTATAGAAGTATAATAAAGTCATAAATTGCCCTACTTTCTTGTATTCTAAATGGATGTGCTACTGTATGTTATTTGCCTGGGACCAAGATGACAAAGACAACCACAATAATAAAATTGTTAGGAGTGAAAAATTGTGACTTTCAAAATACATTCTTTAGTTTTCTAATATCAGTATCAGTACTTTTATTGACAGTCCTCAGTTTCATTGATTTTATCTTGTTTGTCTTGATTCTAAACCTGCTAGTTTATGCTTCATATCTATGGAGTGGATATACAACTTCTGTTGCAGTCAGGTTTTCTTCCATTTTAAGCTTGAAATGTAACATTTGGTTATCTGAGGTTGCTCAAAACATCAGTGGATGTGTTGTTGAAATGGACAGAATTTTATTTCAACATGTGTTTTGGCAAGTTGACACATTGCAGCACAAACTCTGTATTTAGCATGGGGTCAAATCTGTTTAACTTTTCGTGGGGGTGGTGTTTTGTAAAAGGGCCTTCCATAGACTTAAGATGAAAGCAGTGGCATGGCCATTACAGGATATTTTACCATCATTACTAAAGAAATGGTTGAAGAGATTAAAGTTGAAAGAATTTCTGGCACTTGTGTGGATGCATTATGTTTTGGTTTAAATAACAGGATCACTATCTTTTGAGAACATTTTATTAATTCAAAAATACTTGAAACCCTAGCATCAACAATGAACAGAGCATCATTACGTACTTTGACATCTAAACCACATTTTCATGTCAGTAATGGACAACTTCAAGATGTAAAGCTAGTTAATAAATCTTACATACAGTAGGCTTAAGATTTGCATTATGTTTGTTATGTTGTTGGTTAATAACATTGAAGGCCACACTGAAAGAGCCTGAAAGAATTATGAATAATCTTTGTTTTTAGATTACAGATTAGGATCTGTTTACTGAGACCTTACCTGAACATTAATGTTGACCTTGATCAAAAGAACCGTTAACAACTAAAGCCCTTCAACAATTCAGGAGCTCAAATACAGTATATACTCAGTAGACCTGAATATAAAATTGCTTTTGTTTTCTTAAAAGGCAGACTCAGAGTTTGATGTTCAGAGAACATCACTTACATCTTCATCACAAATAAGAATTCCAAAGCTACAAACAGTATATTACATCAATATGTAACATCGATGAACACTCTAGTTGAAATTATTAGCTGATATTTTATCAAGAACTAATTTCAACAAGACCATCATATATTGATAAGTTTTAAGATCTTTCCTTCCAAACACTTTTATACTGAAAAATATAACTTCTACATATCCATAGTGGTATGAAGAGCAGAAGCTCAACTCTAATTGTATTTTAAATGTTATAAATTCTGGGTGTGAGTGTGCACCCCACTGATTTATTCAGACCTTTCCATGATTGCACATCACTTTATTGTACACTTAAACTTCTGTAGCTTTAGGTTTAGAGATCCACTTTGCTGTTCATTACCTTGACATAGAGCAACTCAATATATAGGAGAGACTTTGAAGAGCTTTTGTACAGCACAGCAATTTTTTCAACCCATGATTTTTATTTCCAGCTACCTTTGTAAACCAATTTCACTTTTTTATATGCAGTCACATTTAATGAATCATTTGTTATTCACTAGAAACACAGATCGTTTCTATGACATTATTTTTATTTACACTTCTGGAGATTACACAAAGAGAAAAAGGAAAAGACAGAGATATAAGATCTAAAAATGCACAGCAACTCAGCTGTGCATTTAATGGGTGAAATTTAATATTCATATGTTATATTCCAAATAGTTTTGGTTGTAGTCTTTAAAAAGTACTCATAGTCATACCAAATCCCAGAGGCAGTTCTGCATGACCTTGCAATGAGCACAGTATAAAGTGTTTGACCTAGATGTTAACTACACATGCTGTACTTATCCATATACCGATTTATATGCCTTAAATCATGAACCCCTTGCTGGCCCTATCTATACAGTGAAGGTATATCCTTTAATCATCTGTTCTCTCTGGTAAATTTCAGGTCATGACAACTGGAAATTATTTAACATTGCAATATGATTTCATTCCAGCCCCGTTTTTACACAGGAAGCTACTGCACAGTTATAGATCTGTGTGGTCTGGTACTAATTCCACATTTAAAACCAATAAACAACTTTATATCTTTAAAGCAGGCTTACTTCAAATTACTCATAGTAATTTATAATCAGTGCCAGTTGAAATAAATCATTCAGCCTTTTCACCAATGTGTTGCATACTGTCTTGATATTGTTCAGCCCAACATGCTTTTGGTTTTACTCCTGGATAAAGATTTGTCTTATAAATGCAAGACTATTGTTTTCACTCTTTGCATACAGTATTTCAGAGTACCATCTCTTCATTGGCAGTCTTCCAACAGGTGATATACAGTACCAAAGGATACTTATTACTTGATTGAGTTCTGCATGACCAACAGTACTGTTATTTTTTATTTTCCAGAATGGTCAAGGAGACCCATTAAAGTCACTCAAATTAATATTAGATTCACCTAGCACATTTTTATCATTTTTGATATAGATATGCTGACACTGCTGCTAAATAAAATTATTTTTACCAGCATGTTCCTGTGCATCTACTGTATAGCACAAACACAGGCATGAGTTAGAACATCATAACCATGACTTCCTATAGTTGATAAGTGCTCCAAAGAATAAGCTGAGGTCTCAGTGACAAATAAACAAAATATTTATTTTTTAATATAAATATAAAATATGTATACAGAACTAAATATTTGAACAATTAATAAATAATCATTTTTCATATATTAGTACATATGCCTGTTGCAAAAGTGCAGTTTTTGTGTATTGGGTCACTTTCACATTTACAGTTATTGAATTATCATAGCACCTTATTCTACAAGACTTTTAATTATTTAGATAGACATTTAGATATTTAAGCAATACCATATAACAGATGTTTTTGACTGCAAGCCTCTGAATCCACAATTGTTTTTAAAAACAAGGAATATCCGGGATATTTTTCAATGGTTCTAGCCTCATCTTCTCTGTTGTCATGAGGTTTTAAAACCTCCTTAAAACTTTGTCTGCACAGCTAATAAAAATCCACTTAGAGTATCTGAGTACTTATTAGGCACTAGTGTTAAGGTGTACTACTGTATATGTTTTTAAGAATGACTGCACTCTATAATACTTGGGAAAACACACAAAAAATAATTTTACTGTTTCTGGCTATTATTTTCAGAATATAAATATACTGTACAGTAACATGGCACTGATAAATCTTCTTAAATACATGCATATGGTTTGAAATAAAATGTTCATAGTGCTGCAGTGAAAAGGTATCTGTATTCAAGTTTTTTTAATTAAAATAATATACAGTCTGTACATTTCCTTGAGGACTACATTTGCTTTACTACTTTCTTAAGTACATGATGTAGTGTTTAAGTAAAAACATGCTACTTAAGATAAATAATGCACTTCAAAAAAAGAAATAAAAATATTAATATTGTGTTTGTGGCCTAGCTAGCTGCTTGTGAAGAAGCCATTTGAAAGGTAATAATGTACAGTACATACTGTGAAGACTGAATGTTTTAATACTTTAAAGATACATAAAGTAACTCGATAGAAAAAAAATCACCCACATTACTGGAATGAAATTTGTTCCTGCAAACTTTGTATAGTAAGGTTTACTAATACTTCCTCAAAGATAAACAAACATGATCTACTGTACATGTTTTACTTCAAACAGCAAATTCTTCCAGGCATAAACTCTTGTACAGTATACTGTCAATTTCTTATAACCTTTTCTTGAGTCACCTTATTAATTTAAGTGTTTTTTGTAATTTAAGGATGACAAACAGACTTCCAAATTAATTCATACTGGAAAAACAGCAATTGCCATCATACTTTTCTGAGAAATTATATTAGGTTCTGTCTATAATCTGAGAAACCCATTCCAGAAGCAGGTGCCCCTAATACATCAATAGACATGTACAGTATTGTCTGATACAATCATGTTGGAGGATAAATGTCTTCAACACAAACAAGAAGGGTGTCTCTTTATGTGATGTGAGCAAGCATCACCATGACTGATAGCTGAATATGCTAATTGGAGAAAAACAATGGTGAAGGAAACATTTACATTTCTACAAAAACAGAGATGTGTTCAGAATGCTTAATAGTTTCAGGCTCTGGCTGCAATGTTTTTCTATGTTTTGTTCTTTCTGTTGACCTTGTGAAGGTTGCTGCAAGGTTATTCTGTCAATTTATTGCCTTCCACTGTGATGGCTCTTGATAGTGGAGGACTGGGAAGATGGACAGCTTTCTTTGTTGTGCAGTTAAAAGTAAAGCCTTATAAATTTTGCCATGCATTTGCCTGGAGCCCAAATCATTTGTTTTAAGCAGCAGTACTACAAATCTGAAAGTTAAAAAAAGCAGTGAAAAGCAAAATAACCCTGCAGATGTGCCCCATATTCATATGAGTTCAAATTTAACATATAGATTAAACATGAACAGTGAAACAGATTCAGAAAGCATTCTCAAACATGTGTGTCTACATACTGTATTTCCAGTACGGACTAAAGTGCATCTGACAATCCATGTTTACTCCATTATTCTAAAGCAAAATTGACTCACTTAATTTTTGTGATAAGAAGTTTGAGCCAGTTAAAATAATCTATGTGAGAAAAGTAAAGAAAAGGAAAATTGCAATACTTCTAAAACAGTAAGAGAATTTGTTTTGGTTGCTTACCTTCCAGTAGAGAGTATTTGTGAGCAAACAAGTACAGCAAAATCATTTTTTAACTAAAGATTAAGAAACAGCATCAGACTTGCTTTTTTACTTGATGGAAACAACTAAATAGGCTATAAATTGAGTGCCATAATGAGTGAAACTCTCATATTCGAGTATCACAACTGAATACCAAAACTGAGTTTCCATATTTACAGGCATATTTCACAGCAAGCTGGTCATTTTATGCCTCCACTGTGGTACAGTATGACGGTGTTATTTTTATGTGTTCTGTTCCCAAATCCTAATACTGTATCTAGTCTGGTAGATTAGTCTGTGTGGCTTCTGCGTTTTGCCCAACTAACCTTCCTTCTGTCCTTCACGTACAGAGTTCTCTTATGCAGTTCACTGTTTTCTGTAATACTGTATATGTAGTATACTGTATAACAGTATATACCTGTATACAGTAGCTTTCTATACTGCCAGTCTAGTCATTTGCCTCCATTGTCGCATGGTGCCCATGCATGACATAGTTAATTCACCACATATAGTTATAGTACTTCACTGAAGGAGATTTTATTAGACTATTCAATTCCCATTAATCTGTGTATGTACAGTAGCTGTGTTTTAGGCAGTTAAGCTTTCTGGTATAGAAACAACAAAGGGGATAGGTCTCTTAAAAGTAAAAGAGACAAAAGGACAAAAAGTAGCACACCAGCTCTCTAAATGTGACATTTTCTGGACACTTTTTTGACCCTCTGTCTTGTTGATAGCCTTTTCTATATTGATCAAAAGCTGAGGCAGCAGACCTTAAACATGCTAAAACTTATTGTCAATGCCAGTGTCATAAGTAACCGTGCTTCCTGGGCAGCAGAATGAATTTAAGATATTTAATTGGTTGCCATTCAGTTTTGTTACTGGTGGTGGCAGAGATGGCAGATTTCTGACAGGAGGTTTCTGGTACAGGACTTCAGTTATCTTTTCATTAAGATAGAGATCAAAAAGGGTGCACGGGCAAAGGAATTCAATAAATGCTGTGAGTCATTCTCAAAAAGTGAAATGAATGAGGTATCTTTAGCATAATGTAGGCCCTTTCAGTGTGCTATTGCTTTAAGCTTTAATCCAGCAGAGGTTTAGAAGTTTGTTATCAGATTGTGTTGTAAGGACGACACCTGTAGGGGTAGTAGGTACTGTACAGCGAATTGTAGCTTTCCATCCAAGAAGAGAGCAATGCAATGGCAAGAGTACAGCCCTGTGAGTTAGCACTAATACACAGACTTGCATGTCATCATGGAACAGCATATTAGATTGATTAGTCTGGCTGGGCAGCAGCCCCTTTGCTGCACAGTGTTGAGTGTTCCACAGAGCTGAACATCTTACTGAAACACTCAAATGCAATGGGCAGGGACACAGAGTAAATATCACTTTGGCAGGTCTGTGTTATAAAGTAAAAATGCCTCTGGGATTCAGAAATGACTTCATCTGTAATAACCTGGTGCCTTTTTGTGATTCTTAAGTCTATTGTTTTTTACAATTCACAACACTCAACATACAGCACATGACTACCTAATGATGTTTAATTTTTATGAATAAACAGTGACAGTTTATTATTATACAGGTATTCACGACACTGCTATTGTTTCATTCAGTTACACACATTCTCCTGCTGAAGGAATGTGGTACTTTAGTTGAAACACAATGAAAATAAAAAAAGCTTTTTGTTGCTATGCAACTGAACTTTAAAGGTCCTTGTCACAGACTTGGACATACTATTTTTTAATTCCATCATTAAAGGCTCAATATTGTTTCTTTAGAGATGCTTAAATAGAAATAATTATTGAAGCAATTAATATCTAGAATCCTTTCTAGTCAATTAATTATAATTGTCAATAAAGATGAATATACAGATGTAATATGGATGAAAATCCTTTAATCTGATGAGTCTAAACATTTTGACCTTTTTGATCTAGTCACTTTAGTGAACCATAAAGAAACATAACAATCTTGGAATGAATTAAGGATTCTTCATCTCTGTAGGTAAAGCACACAGACGTCTACTACATAAAAGGTAAGAGTCAGTCATTGCACGTCAAAGACAGGTTGGGTGAGACATGCAGGTATAATTGCCATCTTGCTCATTAAAACATGCTGAATTCCCAGTGGAAATAACATCATGATCAGAAGTGTGCCATCTTGGTCAGGGGTGGCAGCAATCACTGCAGTCCTTTGCCATCCAAACTTGAGAGCATCATTAAAGTTGCTTTGTCCCTCTTTAAACCTCTTTATTCCATTCATACAGAGTGAACAGGGCCATACACTCAACCCACATAAACATTTTTCATCCTTTTGTGAATATTCACTGCCTACTCAGCCTCCATTTTTAGGAACTGAATCACTGCTCTTCACTTGAGCACATTTCCATGCATAACACATGTTTCAACAGGGAAACCGATGCCCTCTTATGAGTAATCCACAACATCACCCATTTTCCTTAAACAATGTTAACCATACTGAAGGAGACACATAATCTGGGTTGCCTAGATATTTACATTGTAATGATAAAAATCAATGTTCTCGTATTTATGATGTTTTGCATTGGAAGCAGTGAAATAATCACCCAGCCCATATCAGGCCTTGTGGATCAGTCTGGACTTTCAAATCTTTTATAAGGTAGCCAATTTTTTTAGTCTTTATACTGTATGTGTTCACCAGTTGTTTGATTGTATAGTACTTGGATGGTGTACCATTTAAGATGTCATAAAATAAAGCTTATTATTATTATTGCTAAATTGCTAAACTCACATAAACAAAACTGAAAGCAATGGAATCTGTCATAGCTACTACACAAGACATAATAATCACTACATTTTGCTTTACGGGGACATGTGCAAGTGACATAACTTGCATAAGAGGTCATTACATTTGTTTTAGTATCGTACTGAACCAAGCACTATGAAAAATAAGTCACATATTCAAGAACCAAGGGATCTTCTGCAGCTCATGTCCACCTCAACACAACCTATTGGAACTTATTGTTTTCTGATTTAAACAAATTTAACTCCCCTTTCACAAGCCTGAAGAAGATGACCAGGGTCTGGACTCATGCAAAACTTTTTATCATGTTCAAACCATAAATTCTCAAATAACATACAGTATAATAATGATGGCAGATTTTTTGGTTTGAAAATATATTATTAAGGAATATCCAGATTTATCTTAACTTTTCTTAACATTTTAGACTGTGGCCTTTGAAAACCAAACAATCCTACTGTAGGACACTGTTCTCGAATTGAGAGGTCTCACAGAGACAATGCTCCATATTCCCAAACCACTGTATCATCAGCCAAAGATCTTATGCCACATAACTGTGGGCTTATTATTATGCCAAAAAAGACACCTTTTTACTATGGAATATAAAGGAAATTAAGTAACCTCAGAACAGCATCTCACAATCCTTAAAAATCATTGCAATTACAACAAATTGCTTCTCACAATTAGCAATTAAAATCAGTTTCTTCCAGTGGTTCGTTAATAAAAATTTCTATTATTTAAATCTGAGTAACGTTTAATTTTCTTTTAGCCTTATACTTATTTATTTGTGGTTCAATTAAATGTGTCTGAGCTGATTAGTGCAGAAACTTCATAAGAATGAAGAAATTAATTTATAAAATGTTCATGTTATGTGTTGATTGGAAATGATACACTTCCTGGACAGCACATCATGTACACCTAATGAGATAATAAGGTTGAGATGTAATTGCAGAGTCCATTACAATATAATCTCAGGCTGTAGTTATTAAAATAATCAGGACAGCAGTGAAGGCGGAAGAAGAAAAGAAAAAAAAATCAGACCATAAAAAGGTGTAATAAGTTTTCATGTAAAAAGACTTTCAGTAAAGATTTATAAGGTTCATTTTTATTCACATAAAAACATATCCAGAGATACAGGCAGCTAGTTGATGTTACTGAAATAAATACAGTACGTGCAACGTCTAGTAGTGTGTCTGCAGCATATGAATCTCATGGCATGCCTGAAAATGTGAAAGAGCAAACCAAGCTTTCTGAATCCAATGTGACAGAGACAACTAGGCCCTTTATGCAAACCTGGCTATATATCTTTTTGATTGAGCCATCTTTATAATTTTCTTGGCAAAGTCATCTTGTACACAGTAAAGAATCTTTCAAATTCTAACTCATTTCTGAAATAAAGAAAGGGCTGTTTGAGGAAATAATTAAACATGCACCAATCTGCCAGTACACTCCATTGTACTGGACAATCTGGCACAATACATACATTTATCTGACCACAGAATAAATGAATATAAGTAGAATATACAGTATACAGTACATCTGCATTTTTTTCAAATGGTGTTATGGTGTTTAAACATACACAAACGATATCTTTTCATATGACAAAATGACAGAAAACCTCAATTTTAAACTTCTTTTTGTAATACATTTGATACACATTTTAAATTAGAAACAACACAAAGCACTGTGTTGAAGAAGAATAAAATATTTTTTTATCATTTCGAAAAAAAAGGTAACCTTTTTGCATACAGTTCTTGAGTCATGTTTTTATTTTGCCACATTATCTTATTTGCTACACTTTGAATTTCTTGAAGGATTATATCTTTGCAAACAATATGCAAAGCCTTATATAAATTGAATTATAACTGTTCATCCTAATCCTGAGATGAAATAAGTCTTTCTTAAGCTATCTGTGTTATCTAACTTTCAGTAAGCTCAGGATCGCTATACCTACAAACGGCTGTGGGTGATAATGAACAGTGTGATTTCCGCCCCATGGAGCAAAAGCCAGTTTGCCTTGATTTTGGAAAGTTCCCAAATGGCAGTGTGCAGCAGATGGCCACAGGAAATTCAAGTCACACAGTCCTTGTAAAATTGTACAGTAATGCTCCTACGAGGCGTTTCATCCAGGAGATGTCAACTCACTTTCTCAGCTTGAAATAACAGAACCATTAGTCAAGAAGGAACAAGTAATAGGTTTATTCCATGCTGAAAAAAAAAGAAAGAAAACACAATGTTTTGGCCGTGGAGCCTTCTTCAGGTGTCCAACATTCTATTCCCATTTCATGAAATGCTCTTTTGTGAAACAATAAAGAAAAATATTATACTGTATATGCCAATGAGACCTACTTCATGCTTATTTCGCAATTAAAGCTGCTAACTATGTATCTCTGTCTGCTTTTTTTACTGCTCGAGCTGTAATGACACCTAGTTCTGGAAGTGAAAAACATTAGGAGCCAAAAGCAATTTACTATAAAGTCGTCCAACAACAAGAACATTTCACAGCTTATCTTCTGCTCTGTGCAGTTGTTAAATAAACACACGATATTGACAAGCTTTCCAATAGTTTACCTAGCATGGAAGAGCAATGGCAAACTTCTGAAAGTCAATTATCTGAGGTGGCTTTGTCAACACACAGCATGTGATAAACACACACAAAGTATAATGCTTACTGTAACATTGTTGTGCACAGAATTTCATTTTCATCTTTATTTTGCATTTTGCTCTGCTCTGTGGGAAATGATGCGACCCAAAAAATACATCACTTACAGCTTAAATGAATTACATGGTTGAAATGCTTTGAGACACACTTTTGTTTTCGGTAGGTGATGCTCAGTAGCTTATCTGATGCTCCAGCCTTGTTTGTTATAAAAAGTAGCAAAAAACAATGAACTAAAGAAGAATATAATTGCACTAGTCACAAGGCTTCCAAAATGAAAGAAAAATCTATGTCCTGTAAAACAGAAAGCACTGCAGATTTTTTGCAACTGGAAAAGTATCTTGATCAAACTGTTCATTCCATTCACCACTGGACAGCATATAAGACTGATGGCTTGTCTTAAAACTTTATGGTTACTGCCAACATTTAAAAGAGAAGCAGAAAACCTCAGAATAAATGGCAGACACAAGATGAACTGAAGGTCTTTGAATTAATGAGTCTGAGATTAAGTACCCTGCTTAATGTCTGTTTAAGGTTTTACTTACTTCAGGAATAAAAATATTTTTCTTGTTCTGGAAGGTATGAGAGGATAAATATTCTTATTTGGGCCCAAGCTTGTTCTACGCATTGGACTAGGTTTTTTAAATTCACCAGTAAGCAAGGCAAGAGACAAAGCAACAGTGGAAAATTATGACATGCTGTACAGCTACAGGACATGCATTAGGAAAGTTTAAAAATGTGTTAAAATCACGATATCTTGCCTCAAACAGATTTGAGATGAGCTGCTGTAAAGTAAGATTAGTTTATAATTAATCACAAAAGGCAAGGTTGTTTAAAACAGCTCTATTGTAATGTTTTCCCTTCACTCTAGTTATGCAAATCTAGCATCTTCTGTATGAAACTGATTGTCAGCCTCAGTTTTGATTTCTAAACAGTTTTGAAGAACTTCAAGTTAAGGCACTGAAATCTCATAGATCAAATAATATCATTTCCCATCGATGTACTTTCACACATTGAACAAGACCATTACTACTGTACATCACAAGTATGAAGATCGCAAAATGAAACACTCCACCCAAGCCTTCGGAGACATTTGGAGCTTTAGATTCGCTTGCTCCTTTATTAAAGTACATATTTCTTTGCCCATTGAAAGATATTGCATTATTAAATAAGTGCAGTGCAGTTCACTTCATTTTTATATCTGTAAGATATACAATACATTTCACAAAGTACGATTAGAGTGCACAACTGTTTACAAATCACATCCATTTTTACGTCATAAAAGGTTTTCATTGTCACTTTATTGTGCTGACTTAGACCAAGATCAAGACTGCTATTCCATCAGTCTTCTCTCCCCTTAGACAGGAAGGAGCAGGAACAAATGCTGTGCAGGGTTTCTTAAACCAATGCATCATGAAAAATGGATCTAAAACACACAGCTTGCTGCAGGACTAGATTTTTCAACAGCTGTTTACAAACCGTGAATGGGTGTTCATAAAATTATAGAAGGTGCCACTGCAGTCCAAAGTACTTCATTAGACCTCAATTAGCCTAATTACTAGCGGGGCCAGCAATTAACCAGATTTACCTTTTTGGCTTCAAGTTGCATTAAAACTAATGTTTGAAGGGAAAGTTCATGCTGAAGAATCATTTACGCATTGTGTATTATATTTATATATTCCTTGTGTTTTTTCATTCAGGTTCTTATTAACAGAAACTAGAATTCTCAAGGATTCAAGCAATCAAGGAGAGGAAAACACTTTGAATCAGTCTTGCTGTATGTTTAAATTAGCCTCTCCCCCCTCCTCAGCCTTCCTCCTTACCCTTTTGACTTGCAAGACGGGGATAGGGCAGTACATTGTTTCCCCACGTCGTAGTACCAAGCCTTGAAGCTATACATCAACACACTTCTTGAAGGCCGAGGCGATGTATACAATATCAATAAAAAAGCGTTAGATGTTCTGACAAACATATATTATATATATATAGGTTTTCCTGAAAATATAGCACAAGCAGGTGAAAAAGCTATAGAGTAAGCATGTGTAGCAAGGCTTACCTTGCACATGGTCTATGCACATAGTGACATTAGCCCCTTGGAACCTGGATCATGGGATTTCCCATGATGAGAGGCACAACATATGTGCATCTGTGATCAAATTCCAGCAGAGGCAGAGCTGCACTCGTTACGCTGGCACTGTGAACTGGATCACAGGTGATTAATGTCTGTATAGACAGCAACACAATGTTTTGCACTCCTTTCTATATTAAAATATAAACACAGCTGCCATTCACAGTTGCCTTTGTAAGTGTTTCAGATTTTGACAGCACAACAATGAAAAACAGTTTTCCTGAATGCAGCATGTAATCGGAGTGAAGGTTATTGCCTTTAGAGACATTAATGCTCCTTGCACAAGGCCCCACTGATTTCTCCAAGAGTGTGCACAACATCTTGGAGTTAAAAACATAATAAAAACTGCATATTAATCTCATTTTTCAATCCTAAATGTCAGACACCAAGTTTGCAAAGAAGAATTTGTGAAAATAAAACTGTGTGTCTGTTGCTGATCATTTATTTTGCACCATCAGAGTTGCTGCCTCCAGAGCAGCTAGAATTATGACAATGCATTTACAGAACTAAAGCATCTCTCTCAATAAATCTAAAAGCTATTGGTAAAACATGGAAATACAGTACCTATGAAAAGTCAATTAACAGGGCATTGTGCATTGTGCTGCCAGTGTGCGCCATGGGTGCTTCAATCTGTAATTTTTGCCGGAGGGATGTGGCACCATGTTTCCATGAGAAAGTCAATCAACTCATGCCTGGAAAACGCTGTCTCAAGCTTCTCTCCAAAATATCCCATTAATGGTGACAGGCAAGGCCGTGAAATAAGGATAACAGTCCATGTCTAGTCAGTTGGCATTGATTATTTTATTAAGCATCATAGACCTTGACTTCTAATGGAATGAGCACATTTAAACCATGCCAGGTAAATGCACCGCACAACATTATGAAACTACCAGAAATGTTCACTGTTGGAACCAAGCACTCGAGGTTGTAGAAAACTTTAGGATGCCACGCATACATTCATTCATTTGTCGAGAACACAGAGAAAGATATTTCATTTGACACATTTACAGTATCTCTCCAGTGCTCAGTAGTCATTACCTACTTATGCTCTTTGCACCACTGGACTCTGCACTGCCAAATGAGATGAGTAGTTTGTGTACTGCAAATTGACTTTGGTCTCCTGCTCTTTGGAGTTCACAGAGGACTTACAATGAAAAGTCCTACAATGAAGTTTGCAGCTAACTGATTTGCAGTTGCTTGCCTGTTTTGCCTTGCATTTCGATTTAAGGCACAGATATCACAATCTTGAGCACTCATTGTTGCCATTGGCTGATGATGTTTTTCCCTCAGAACGCCATGCTGACATCACTTTAGTAATGCTTGTGAATCTTAGTCACTTAAGTTCTTGCCTAATGTGCCTCAGTAAACAACCCTCTTTCAAAGTCATTGAGGTCTCCTCTTGCAATCATGTTAACCAAAATCATAGGCAATCAGGCCTGTTCAACATTTAACCTTAAGCATGCTGGGATTTTATTTGATGATTTAATTAATGCATTTTCAATATATCTGGTTTCCTTTTTTATCCATGTATTTCTATTTTTGTCCACTATATATACAGTATGTTACTAATATGTATGAATACAGTATGTGTATATTCATACATGTGTACTGTAGTTAGGCTGGTATGAATTCTTTTTAGACTTCATTATTTCCTCTCAAAAGTTTTCCATGAACAATGAATACGTTTGCCCTTTAAATTATCTTCACAAAACTCTTTTTAATAACTTTCTAAATTCTGTGCCTTGTCTAGGAATCTTAATGCTTTATTTTCTGCACTAAGTTTCTAGATGAGAAAGCGCAGTGCTATTAATATTAATACATCAAGTTTTGATAGGTATCCTTTTGCCCGTTTGATTGTAGAATAATATTCCTAGTGAGGTTTTTCTATCTCTTTGTTATGACTTTAAGGGTCAATTCATAATGTCAACTATTTATCTAAATCAAGAGAGCAATACATTGGAATGGCAATGAAAGGTCTTCTTGTTAAAATTAAAGTATGACCTTCACAGTCACTGGGTATATTCCCGCTAACAAGGGATGGTTCAAACACAGACAATCAACAGCAATGATTACGATTATGAAATACATGACAGGAATGAACTATTGAAAGGTTAACAACTTGTCTGAGTAAGCCTATGAAAAAGGGTGCAAGAATAAATCCAGTTTTATTCCAGAGACTACACCCTGAGATAAGTACTAAATGCCCACAAAATCTTCAACTCAACTAAAATATAAGACAATTGGGGTTAAAAAGGTAATCCTAACTTAGTATTTTGTGGGCAGAATACTACATACTGTACTATGCAGTGTTGAAAAATAAATTTCAGGTAACTTTGTTACCTGGGTAAGGGGTAAGACAAAGTTGCTTTTTTTGTATTTATCCTCTATTTATCAAATTAAAACAGTAGCATTTATTTGAGATTCCAACAAATAAATAAGTTTAATCAGACAAAGAACCCAATGTGTTCAGCATGAGATTTATTTGTTTATGTGATAACTGGATATGCTTTTGTGCCTTTATGTCCAGACTTTGCTTTATTGGGCTGTTTTATGATGTGATCATAAAATGAATCATAAAATGGAATGGGACACAAGGTTAATTAGAAATGCTGGATTGCTATGGTTTGCTGTGGCTGGAAAAGCACTGTCTAAAAATCCTTACTATATTTCAACAGCTCTTCATATGGCAATATATCACTGGATTGTGTGCTGTACCACTTCAGAACACTCTCATCCCACGAGGGGCATGTGGACCTGGTGGAACACAGTTCCACACAGACCGATTCAGGAAATTCATTATTAATCACTTCTTTAATTAGTTTGCTTTAGTTAAATGATGAAATATGTTAATCCAACTGATAGAATCGACTTAAAAACCATTTTAATGTCATCATTTAATTATGATGACACTACTGTTTATACAGACAGCTGTTTGCTCTGAGTTTAAGACTTTCGAGCCAAACCGTTATTATTATTATGTAATTTTCACACCGGTACTTTGGTGAGGGTAACACAGGCCAAAAAGGCAACAGAAAAAAGTAAATATCAATTCTAACAAAGGCAAGCATGCAGCAGCACTACAGTACAAAAACATTTATTTTAGTTTAATAAATAGCAAAAATAAACAAAAGACAATGCACATTACAACTTTCTATGCTGCAGTTCAAATACTCTCTCTTCTCTTATTAGAAAAACCCTTTTTAATGACTCTAGCTCCTCCTCTAATAGCTCTGCATTGAGGATGATGCCTCTTTCAATAAGTATAAAAATGGCCATTTTGCAGTTTCCTGACTTTTTTAACAAAATACGTCAAACATATCAGATGTTTAACATTGTACACATACTGTACTATTCTACCACTTTAAGCATTTATACAAATGCATCATTAACTTTACTATGGATTAGTTGGTCTTTCCCAGCACTCTTTAACTTAAACATCATGATCATTTAGTTATAACAGATTTTTAAGCTTAAAGTCATATAATACATATACTGTGCCACTTTAAAATATTACTTACTATTAGTATTAGTTGCACTGTTTAATATTTTATAAGGAAATATTTGATCCATCTCGCTTCTTTCATAGTTACTACCCAATAGATTGGAAGATCTCATTTAGATCTCATCTACCCAAGCTTCATTCTAGACATCAGCTTGGGCTTGTGACTGGATAACCTGTTCTAAACTTTACAGAAGCACTCATTCAGATACATAAATATCAAAAGAAGCAAACTTTACTTTAAACTGCATATTTTATATAGAGGAATCAATAACAATAATTACAATGTAAATACTTGACTAGATATTAATGATAAAACAGGGTCCATCTTTTAGCCGTCACTGTTGCCTGGGGTTAGCCAGTAATATCCAAATGCTCTGTGTGAGGGATATTTTCAGGACTTCTGATGACAAAGTGCAGGTACAGCATGTGATTTTAGTCGCAAATGCCTAGTCAAACAATAAAACGGAAAAGGATAGATGTTTTTTTTACATGTATGGGCATTCAACAGCCAAACACCTACAGTATGTGATGACAAAGTTTTGGAATGTAAACTTTAACGTTAAATGTAAACTTTAAAATGGACTGCACTGCTTATTAGAAAAAACATCTTCTTTGTGAGTAGTGCAATGCCACTGGGAATTAATACGGTGCAGTTTAATATTAATAGGCCATTTAAGTAACTTGTAGATTATGTGAATGTGTTACTCATGATAGTGTCTGGAATGAAGGAGGTGAGAACAAGAGTTCCACACACCAATATGTATCTGTTGACAGTTTCTCAGCTGAGAGGTCCTGGAATATGCAAAGTACCTTAGTGAATTCAGTCACACTTTACTTCAGGTTGCAAAGTAACACTTTGGATAATAAGTCAGTTGTTAATATGTTTATAAATTATGATAGAAAAGGCTACTGTACCTTATGCAATTGACCCAAGGGGTAGATTTCAGGCTGTGGTCAGAATCAGTCTTTGTTGATAACATGCAGCACTTCTACAGTAGAGTTTTGGTTAATATGGCATTTATACCACTCTATATATTCCACACATAAAATATTTAAAATGGCATTTTCAATCCCTAAATGTGTTACCATAAATTATGAGTACTATGTCTACACACTCTGTTTTATCCAGTAAAAGGTAAAAATAAATAGTGCAAAGTTTTCTCAGTCCAATGTTTTATTTTTAAAAACCAAAGAAAAACACTGAAGGCTTTCAGCTAATTTAACATCCCAATAAACGTCTATTCAGTCTACCTTTTGTTCTGTATATTTTGTTCTCCAATTGTAGAAAAAAAATCCTACAATCAAAATGTTTATCAGTCAAAAGTCTGCTTTAAATTATAATAATTTCCAAAGGGGCTGGTGTAGCATAGAGGGTACAGTAAGTCTCTGGATTGTAAATTCAAGTCCTTCCAGCAGAAGCAGTTATTGTACTCTTGAGTAAATTACTTTACCCTAGTAATCCCAGTCCACCCGTATACAGTACTGTATATAACGTGGGTCTGGCGCTGCTGGGAGTAATCTCTGTGATCGACCTGTTTAAGGGACATACAGTATTCATTTCCAAAGGGTCACTGTTTAAACAGTGACCTACTGAGCCAAATGTGGGTGAATTGAGAAGAACTGTTAGAAAACTAGAACAAACAAAATAACAAATGGCAAAAACCAAATAGTTATTGTATCTCTCTGTGCAGAAGTCATATAACAGCGAATAGTTCAGACTGATTGAAAATGAGCAATCGCATTAGTTGAATGCTCAGCACAAACCACCATTTTTGGGCAACTTGAATTTAGACATGCACTTGTGCTTCAATAAAAAGGCGTAACAAACATGATTGACCTTGCTTTTTGTGCATTTCAGTGGAAAAGCTTAGTAGATTTACTACTTCAGGCACTAAAGGTTTATCAGCTTGGGTAAAAATAAATCTAGGTTGTGTATTTAAAAAATGAATACATATATTGAGCAGCAACTTTCAATATCTGTTTTGAGTCAACCTGTTGATGTTTTGTTTGTGGAAAAATGCTGTACAGTCTCAACAGAAGCAACAAATGGCATTTTTATAAAGAGAAATTTAAGCTGTCAGAGATATTTACCGAGCAGCCAGTCTGTCCATCTCAGGATGTGGGAGAGAATTAAATTACAAAATTACATTTAAAAGCATGTGGCATACAGTATCTGTAGGAATAAATTATGCAGAGTGATGGCTCAAACAATCAAAAAACACGATATCTACGTATGTGTATGGTGTCAAAAACTTGGAATTTGAAAATTTTACAACAGCTCAAGCCTTACTTATGAATCCTTTTATAGAACAAATTTACTGATTTTTACATACTTGAGTTGCAGCTTTTCTGTAAAGTGAAATTCATACTTTCCTATGCACATGCAGTCAGTAAAAAATATATATACTGAATTGCATATTTCCCTTATGGAAAACTGTGGGTGAATGGAGTTCCTAATTCATTTATTAAGGAGTGAGGTGCTTGCCCGAAGGGAAAATGAGAACCATCTTCAGCTACAGTCCTTGGTTACATAAAGAAAAAGTAATAATGGAAAGTGAACTGTCTTGTGGGAAGCACATGAAATTGGTAAGTGTGCCTGTTTTTTTAGGTATTCAAAAAGGAGATACACTTAATCAATTTTTAGTACAGAAGTATTCATAAATGTATTGCCCTGTGTAATGTCCTCCTATGGAAGCTTGGAGCAGTCCCATCTGTATATGATTTTACTACACTAATTACCCAGTTTCTTTCATTTAATGACATACTGGCCCCAAACCCAGTTAAGGAAGTTAGGAAACCTCTGGGAGAACGTAAAAGCGCCACACAGGTGGCAGCTTCAGGATACAGCATATTGAAGCACCGTGTTTTGGTAAACATACTTATGAAAAGATTAAGTAACATGTTAACATGCAGGTAAACACTTTATAATTACATACACTTGTTTCTAACTACCAGTTGACTCTAATGTGTCTTTGGTTATCTATTATACTATCTCCAAGTGATAAACATTGATTATTGTACATGCTTATGCAGATGTAAGCCAACAGAGAACAGGCTAATTGGCTCAATGCTGTTGTGGTTCAAGACAATGTTAGTCTGTTTTTATGGAAAAATATATTTTTTTAATATTTCAATTTTAGAAAATGTTGAACAGGATTCATAAAGTGTTCAAATGTCTAATGCTGCCTAATGTGATGCTGAATTGGATAAGCGATACTGAAAGTGTTGTGATGAGATACCATACTAGCATTGATTCTATATCAGCCCAGCAATTACAAATTACAAAGATTTTTTGAGCGTGTGATGAACAAGTGCATCAGTTATCCTCAGTAAGATTTAGGACTTTTTATCACTATGTGCCATGGTTCTAGGCAAGCACAATATGTGAACTAATTTTGCTATTCTGACCTTGCCTTGGGTGGAAAAC
Source organism: Lepisosteus platostomus (assembly GCF_059453375.1). Classification (NCBI taxonomy): domain Eukaryota; kingdom Metazoa; phylum Chordata; class Actinopteri; order Semionotiformes; family Lepisosteidae; genus Lepisosteus; species Lepisosteus platostomus. The sequence continues at coordinate 8,334,943 of NC_142635.1, read as the reverse complement.
TGCCTACATCAAAACATCAATGCACAATTCTGAACATGGTTTGGCACAGCTGTTCAGAATTACTTAGCAAAGCCCAGGACAGATTACTCAGGTATCATTCAGGTCAAAGTAAATAAACACTGCAGAGCAACTGTATGCAAAATACTAATAAAAATACAGGTATTTGCATTTTTCAACTAACTCAAATCACTGAAAAGAAAGACATGCATGCACCATCTTAGATATTTCAAAACAAGCTTCTTTTACCTTATAAAAGACACCAAGAGGACAGCCTACAATACTAAACCAAGGTGTCTCTTTTCAGTTAGCAAAAAGGATTTAATCTTTCTGAATTATGCCTACTCTACTGTACATACTACTACTGTATACTACAAAACAGAAGCAAAGCACATCCAAATTGACCAAAAAGACTAAAACTAAATTTTACATGACCAGTTTTTGTGAAAATGGAGCTATTCTGTTGATATTCTGTCTCTACAGAAAATAGACATAGAAAACTTCAGCATAGGATCTGTATCTGTAGAGTCTTAACTGAGCAATGTTATGCTGGTGGGAAAAAAATTACAGTATCTCAATGATTATCCTAATAGAATATATTTTATATAAAACATATAAAATATAAATCTTTAGGAAAACTGTTGAATAGTTGAATGTTGAAATGAGTCTTGCCAAAAAATAAATTGAAAGCATATAAGTACAGTACAGTTGTATCTGGCTTAGCGTCAGATTCCTTAAAGAGGCAAAAACCTGTGTCTCCAGTGTCTGTAGCACATGTTCAGAAGGTAAAAATGTAAGTTATATTATCTGCCCTATCAAGAAACATCCCGTTACTGAACTGACCCCCTCAGGGCAGCATCATTTTTCATGAAGAACACCAGTTGTGCTGCATTTTAACTGCAATCACCTCAGCTAGTAGAGAGTTTCTAGACATTTATTATTCTCTAGGTTGGAAGGACCTTCTGTGTTTTCCTTTGTTCAACTTGCATTTATCTCCTCAAGTGTTATTCACAGGTCTGAGTGTGGAATAGCAGCTTACGTTGACCTAGACTACTTATGATTTTACCAACAGCCCCTTTGTGCCTTTTTGCAAGATGAAAGAATCAGGTTTATTTTTTGTATTCCCTGAACTAATGTGGCTTTTATTCACTGTTCAATAGCTTTTACTGGCTTCATCTGCAATAGGACATGCAGGGCAAAACGGACTCGTTTCAATGTTTGTAGCAGAAAACCTGAGCACAGATAAAAATGATGCTATTCTCCAGATCCCAAAATACAGCACAAAGGAGTGGTAGAAAATAACTCCTGGACTGCAACTTGTTCCATTGAGTCACATTCTCAGTCAATGTAAGAGACAGAAACAATACTGGGCACAAGTTTTGTATGTTGAAAATTGTTGCATTTTGAACAATATGTTTAGGTATAATTTAATTTGTGGATCTCAAATTTCAATCTTGAATATTGTAATTTGCTTTTCTCATTGTATGAACAATACTCACATTATTTTATTATTTCTAAAAAAAATCTGAAAATAAAGGGGATCATGAATACGCTTCTTGTTTCATTACTTTGGAACGGCCACATGTGCCAACCCAATTTGGCACTGCCAGTTACACTGTATAAGGATTTGGTGGTGGCACATGGCCAGCTCCTGAACTCCTCATGTACAGTAGAGAATGAGGACCTCCTCTGACATGGCCAACAGTCAGCACCATTCATCTTTGATGCACTAGAAGCTCCACTTTACCTTAGAGGACAGTTTGTACCAGTTGCCAACCCTTCACTGGCATCAGTATGAGATTGCAGGCATGCAAAAAGTCAGAAGAGTCACCATTTGATAGAAAACTGAGACTGTCCTGAGAAGGGCATACTCTACCCTGGGCTTCGGGATAAAAAAAAAAAACATTTGGAGAAAACTTTTGAAGAGCAGCTTTTCTTTCATCAGTTAATGTAACTTTTTAGCTACATGTTGACTCAATGTGGCCTTTTGTAATAAAAAAAACTGTTTTTAAAAAGGTCAATGTATAATCATTAAATGCTTTTTAAAAATGAATCAAGCTGTTCTGCTTGGCCTGTATAGGAGGAAAGAAACTTTTCAGTGAGAAAGTGAAGGGTCTTTTGTGTGATACAGGCGAGGCTTCATTTTAAACATTTCTCTGCTCAACAGGGTTTTAAAATCAGTCATAGTATAACTGCTGTTTCTCTCCTCACATCACTGTCGGTTTTCAGCTACTTTGGCAGTGCCACTTCATTGTCATCTTAAGGCTGTGAAGAATGTCCTTGCACATTTTTATATATAAAATGAAAGTTCATGCAGCCCCCAAAAACCAAAACTTAAATTCAAGAACATTAAACATACAGAATAAAAATGTATTTTCTTTTATTAGCATAGTGTCAGCCAGACTAGTGGGAATAATATTTCCCACTTTTTTTCAGAGGGATGAAATGATATGGCTGCTTATGAATTACACTTTGGGGAAAAAAAAAATCTTCATGCACGAGAGAAGAGCTGACAGAGCTCAGATGTTTGACGTGAATCAGTAGCGACAGATCAGCCTTAAGTGACTCAGCCTCCCTGTTCTAATTTGAAGTTCAGATCCCTTCAGAGTAGGACTTTTACAGCTTCCAGAGAGGAAAGGTCTATTATCATTTATAACAATTTCAAAACCTTCATTTCATATTGTTACTATATTTCTGTTCTATTATTAGCATACAGTAGGTAGCTTTTCCCCAAAGCTAATGATTTGTTTTTGCTGTGTTCCTTTTTTTATTAAAAGCAGTGATGGTACTTTACATGGAACCAGATTTACTTATTTTAACTGATAGCACTATAAATTTAAATTAACTCAACCCATGATGATGTAACAATTTGGGCTAGTATTTTAGACCCCTGAAAACTTGACAACATAGGTTTCTCTTTTGGTGTCAATCAGAGCTAATGAGTTTCTGGGGTTTATGAAGTGCTGGAGATAAATATAGATCTGAATCAGCCTGCCAGCATTTTACAATACAAAGTAGTGACATTTCACGCCCATCTCCAAGGTTATTATGATAAAGGACTTGTGAGCACTGGACTTCAGAGCACAACTAACCCTCCCATTTAAGTGTTGAGCTAATATTCTATTTATGACATACAAAGAAACAAAAATGATTCTCCTTTTACACAAATTGGCCAGGGAACAATTTTTTTGCAAATGAAGAAACATTTAGCTAATACATTCACATACATCAACAACCCCACTTACATCTTCAGAATGTCATGTTGACATTGATTCAGGCTTTTAAAATTGCATTTGTTTAGTGCAAAATACTCTAGAACAATTTTAGAAAGCGCAAGCATCATTAGAGAAAATGTCCTGTTGTGGAAAGGATGAAACTGGAATTCTGGAATTCTGTATTCAAATAAAGTCGATATTTTTGGTCTTGCTGAATTTATTTTGGGTTTGGGTTGAGTGAAAAGCATCATGATAGATAAACATTGTTCCAATCGCATAAACCCTTGCTGTGCTTTATAAAAAACAAACTTGATTTATGAATACTAAAACCCTTTCAAGGTCTTGGCACACAAACACTTTGAACTTTCAGTACAAAAATCAAGATAAATAAATAAAAACACTCAATGCCTCTGTATCCTCAAAGAAGGTCAAAATGACCTAGAAACACCTGCTTCTTTTCCCTAGTTAGATCCAGAACTGTAAATCTAACAGGTCATTTCCAAGTACAAGGTTTTAGCATCAAGTTGAATATAAAATATTAATCAAATACCATTCTTATTTCCTCAACTACAATGCATTCAATAATCGTATTTACTACAGAGTGATGGGAGACTCCTCTTTGCAATGACATGCGAATAACACATTTTTAGCACAAGGATTGTTATTGCTAGAAATGCTTTTTAAGTCCAATCTTATCAAAGCTTTTCTTTGTAAGAGTAAATACAATCATAGTCACACTTTCAGCTTACAAGTGGATATTTACCCTAAATAAAAAATACTTTTTTTCTGTTGTAATACATACTGTAATGTCTTCAAAATTAAAAAAAAAACAGGGCATGTTCTGAAAATATTTACTAAAATACAATATTATGTATTATATTTAAAACATTTCATTCACATCATCAATAAATTGCTACCATTTCATCACACTTATCAGCCCTGTCTTTAGAGTAAATATAAATTAGCATACTGTACATTTGCTGCAGGAGGCAAAGTACAATTAAATTATAAATCTTCTTAAAAAAAGCTAGTTAGGATACTTCATTACAACCCCCCTCTGGCAATGCCATCTCTTCAAGATGTATCCTGATCCTTTATTTTTTAAAGAGTGTAATTGATATTAAAGCCAGTGTATTCATGAACAGTCCTGCTGTAAAAACCTTCCCACCCTGACCTGGTCCTGCTTCCCTGGATATCCCTTTGTACCTCAAGTGAATCTATGGGGATGGATGGAAGCACTTCCAGTGAACCCAGCTTTCTCCTCTTCATCATGGGAGAGCACAACTGCATATCCCTTTTAACCCTGAGGGAAGTATAAACCAGCTTTTCCCTGGTCTAACCAAAGCCCTGAAACAAGTCTGGCTTCACAGCTATCCAATTAGACCGATTTATAGAGAAATAATGGACCACAGCCACAGCAGATTTTACTCTCACTACCTCTTGTGAAAGCTTGCACTTCTTCATCCATACATTTTCTTACCCTTACATCCAATTCAGGGATTGTATCAGTCATTAACATGAAAAGAAAAGACAGCACTCTAATGTGACATCAATTCATAAAATTAATAGCAGTCTATCAGATCTTTTCTTGGAATCAATACATTTCTATGCAAATTAATTTTATGTCCTAATGGGCTTGTAAATGTTAGTTGCTGTGTGTGACAGTCACATCAGTTTTCCATTTAATTAGCAATTATGTACTTTAAGGAGATGAAAGGAAAATGCATTTTCATGAGATTGTGTAACCAGATAATCCTAATTTATTGAAGCGAAAAGGAAAGTGAAAGTATTAAGAACACAGGAAAACGAAGAAGATCTCTCACAATAAGTAAATAGCAAAAATAAAAAATAAAATGCGTATTGACGGAGGGTAACAGTAAATTTTACAGGATGCATATTCTTGACTGCTGTTTATTGAAGATGTTGAAATTTTGATATAGTACTGTACAGTATAGTACACTACCTTGGCTTTTGAATGATGAAGGCTTCAGTACACTGGAATGCTGACAACTTCTAATAAAAACAGAAGTACTGTATGTGTCCAGCTCATCTTATTACTTTTATTGATTTTTGCTGCACAGCACCCTTAAACTTTGGGGGTTTTCTTTTTCTTTAAAATGCTATGGCTCCTGACACTTCAATATACTAATCTAGACAACGCATTAAAGAAGTACTAAATATAAAACATAGTAAATATAAATGTAAACCTAAAATTCTAACATTCCTGTATCATTAGCAGAAATTTCCTTTGACATTATTTTACGCTTATTTGAAAGTTGCTAAAAGGATAGAGACACCACAATTAAAAATATAATCAACACTCAGTGAGACGGAAACTAAATAGCCACATTTTTATTCAGAATTGTTTTTTTCTATCCTAGCTAAAATTAGTATGTCAGTCTACAACAATAACAAGTTTATGATTTACAGTATAATATTACAATGAAGCAACAAAAGCTTCTCTGATAGAAACTAAAGCATGATAATAGATTTAAAACAGAATACCATATAAAATGAATCTGTTGTTCCAGAAGATAAAGACTTTCCCCCTTGTTATTATACTGTATTGCATTTTAATTCAAACCATTCCTTTTCTTTGCCCAATTGGGACTTCATATACTGTACTGTACTTGAATGAACAGGGGTGTTGAAACCTCCCTCAGAGCCATGGAGTTTGGAGCACAAATTTAATCATAATCTGGCTGTGAGTTCATGATATGTCTCAACATTTCACATTTTAGCAACTAATTAAATAGTTTTTGGAAGCTCCTTGCTGATGGTGGCAGAGTAGTTAGCTTCGTTGTTCAATTCCGGACCTGGTGTGCTATCTGCATGGAGTTTGTATGTTCTTCTTGTGTTTGTGTGGGTTTCCTCTGGGTGCTCTGATTTTCTCCCACAGTCCAAATACATCCTGTTTGTCTGTGTGTGCCCTGTAATGGACTGGTGTCCATCCAGGGTGTATCCTGCCTTGCGCCTCTTGCCGGCCAGGACAGGCTCCAGCTCCTGTATTGGATACAGTAGTTTAAAGATGGATGGATGGGAGTTCCTTTCTTTAGTTTTTATTCAAAAATCTGTATATGCACGCATGTTATACTGTACATATCTATCTAGACTAACAAAAGAAAAAGGATTGTGTATTGAACACAAAGTTCAAATAATAAAAAAATTATTTGATAAAGGGTGTTTTGTAACAAGCTGAAGAAGTACTTTTGTTCAAAGCATCCTGTTTTTAATATTTACTGAACAGTGTCACATTTCAGTTGATCAATATAATCAATAATCTTATTGTATGTTTGGAAACAAATCAAATCAATCTCACATGAAGTTAATTACTTTATTGACTGTTGAAACACCATAGTTCAAGGATTCAAATTAAATTTACACAGCCATTAAAATTTGCTTTCTACAGCAGAAAGCATGGCATTTTTTAACTAAATAAAAATGTCCCTTGCACGTTTCATGCTTGTGTAAAACAAAAGGTATCTCAAGAGTAGTTTTTTACCTCCTAGAAGAAAATTATTCTATTTGACATCATATTGAAATCTCATGAATAATAGATACATTATAAGGAGTTTACAATAAAGTCTGGGAGCATGTCATATAGCCTCTGACTCATCTAATCTCCCCATCTGTCCACTATTCCATATAGATTAGGCATGAAGCCATCATCTGCTGCTCAGTAACCCCCCACCACTTCAACCACAAGGTTTGTAGACTTTTATTATTGAACAATTTTTACTTTTTGTTTGTAACCCTTGGTATCCAATATACTGTAGTTGAGCAATCTTTGGATCAATAGAAAAAAAGAATTACATGCTTTTGGATTTCTGAATTCATTTTTTGGTAAAATACATATATTTTGTACTGTGGCAGAAAAAAAAAACATGGATCCCATAATACATATCTGAGGCAACTTAAGAGGAATAAATAGGCCTTCATTCCTTCAGAAGCAATGGACTTTTAATGAAGCTTAGCCAGGTATGATGTGGATTGATTTTTGTTTCACTTCAGAGGAGATTTCAATCTGTTGGTCCTGAGAATGTCTTGTTTGCAAGCTATTAGATTTTAATTGGATGCCGGTTTATGTTTTGAAGTTGTTTTAAGTTATAATAAAATGTAAGTAATGTAAGTTTCTGGATAGCAGTTTATAAATCAAACAATGTGCCAGTTTCATATGTATGACATGGCACTAATATACAGTGGTAAATCTTAATAATTATACTCCATACATATGTTCTTTCGGTCCATCCATGACCTTTGACCTACAGAATTCATCTGAATTCTTTAAAGGATTAAATTGCTCAACTACAGAGCATTTTACTTTCAAAATTTACTGTTTTAAAGTGCTCTTGAATTCTAGGAGTTGCTCAATGGATTATGATAGGTCATTCGAAAGAAAGACCTGTGCTATAAATCATTTGTTTCTTCTGCAATGTGTCTCCACATTGAGAAATGGAACAGTAGAAAGCACATAACAAAAAAAATGAAAACACAACCACTTTAGACTCATTAATGCATCCACTGACACAGCACAGTGATGAATCTGCATTGTTTAAAACATACTGTATGTTACGACTGAATAAATATCCATTAATTGGCTAGGATTGCGGCCATGTAAACACTATTACTGGATTTAATGGATTGTGTGAAATTAATACAATGCACTGTTACTGTTTAAAATAGAATCCTTCCAATACACTAAGAAATCTATGTAGTGGAAAAATAGTGGTTTGTACAGTATATTCTACTATGTTTGTGGGGTGTAGTTTTTTTGTTTTCCAATAAAGGATGATAAGTAAAAATAAGCAGTTTGAAAAGGACAAAAGGACATTGCAGACACCAGATTTATGTAATTTAATTGCTTTAACAAGAAGATCAGAGGTCTAATGCCCTACCACTGACAGCGTTTCAAGTGACGCTAATAAGAAATCGGACCTCATGAGCAAATCCCGTGGCGAAAAATGTCATTATTTTAAGTAGAGGAATCAGCATTTTGTTCAAACAGAAAACTTGTCATCTGCTGCTTAATGCATTATACAAGGACAGTGAAATTGCACTATATTGCAAGAATAGACTTAGAAAAACATGTTTCAGGACACCTACTTACACTTTTAGTTTACTTTATGCTTTTTCCAAAAGAATTATGTGTTTTGTATTTGTATATACTGTATGGATGAATTTGTACAAAAATATATTTGCAAACAATGTACAGCTCATCTTCAAGTATGTACAGTAAGTTATTTATTATAATAAATTTATTAATTTTACATTAATGCCTTATTCCATACTGCAGTAAATATAAAAAATATATACTGTAAATGGCCCTCTGCAATAAAACCATAACACACAGTTTGCTTTTAGTTTCATTTCCTATAGATTCAATCTTACCCTCAAATAGACAACCTTTTCAGTGACTCTTACACATGGCAAACCATCAGCTTCAGAAGCTTTGCCGTTTTTTGCAAAGCTGTTTAGTTATCAATAAGAATACACTGTAACGGTTTGGATGGTCTTCACTGTGCACAATCAATAATGATAAAATTTCAAATAAAACTGCTGTCCATTAACTACTATGTTTAGTTAAAATGGAAACCAACTACCTACCAGAGAACCTTATTAAATTAAAACTGATAAATTATAGTATCTGCTCAAGCCTAGTTTCTAGACATTGCAAAGTTTAGTAGCATGCAAATTGCTTCAGTAATGCATGCTCTTTAACACGTTCTCTTCAGAACTGGACATATAGCAGATTGTTCAACCTATTAATGTATGAAAGCTTAAGCTGTGTTTGGACATGAGCATTAAATGTTTGAGCTACATTAAAGAACTTTTGAGGTATTTTAGCTGTTGTGATGCTTGTTCATAATTAGACACTCATTAGCTTAATCTCCCCTTAAAGATAACCTCAAACATTCTCTGAAATTAAAATGAACTTTGATAAAATAGCACTACTGCTGTGTTGCAATCTTGTCTGGAACAGGAAAATCCCATTTCTCTAAAGAATGCTCTGGCGAATGTCAATTCCTTTGCAGTAAGGAGTACAAAACAAGCAGACGTCAGAGAAATACCACCAAGAAGACTTATCGTATGTTAAGAAAGATATCTCAGAGATATACTAACATCAAACACAGTAATTAAAGGCTGTCACTTTAATTAACATATCACACTGCAGCAGAGGTGGTTGCTAAAATTAGTCAGCTAAAGGACTGGCTACTGCACTTGATAGGTGGAAAAATTGCTCCTTTACAGAATTATTTTCTGATTCCTGTAGCTTCATTTTTTGTTCAGATTTGGGTAGCATTTGTATTGCATTTCCAATATTATTGTGCCAGTCTAGTTTTAATGTTTTTAATTTAATTTTAATGTACTTGCATATAACCATATCAATTGTTCTTGTATACTTACACTTTATGTAAACTGCTTAGTATGTAAATATAATAACTTTCAAACAACTGCCTTTAAAGTAACTATACAGTATGTGTTTTTCTTCTTTACTGACAGTCATAACCAAAGTCAACAGCACTGTATTCCCGTATTGGGGAAGTGAATAACATGTGTACATGTCTTGTCTCTAACATAATATAAGCTTATTTGCTCAGTGATTTAATCAATAGCCTAAACAAAATACTATATATTCCTGTTCTTAAGAGGAAGAGGTTCAGTATTCTTTTAATGATTCAAATACATTATAAAATGTACATACTGTATGTTTACTACTCCCTGGCCAGGTTTCATACAAGACTATACAGTACTTCCTTACTTGCCACTTATGACACTTACTGTAGGAGAAAAGCACTCTGCAACTCTGACTAAGCACTTAGTTGGTGTTTTCAAATCACTCTGAATTACTCTTTTTCTTTCACTGTTGTTTAATATATACCCTAGGGTTTCACCATCTGGGAATTTACCATTTGTGAATTTGCTTATTTGTGATTTGGTTCAGGTGGGTAGCTGCGTCAGCATGTGTAGGCTGCAAAGGAACAAGTAATAGGTTTATTCCATGGTGAAAAGAGAAGAAAGAAAACACAATGTTTCGGCCGTGGAGCCTTCTTCAGGTGTGAATTTGGTCTGATTTGTGATTTGGGGTGGTCGACGGGGTCTTGGATGGTAGAATAACAGAGTAGGATGAAACCAAGCTCAAAGCTGTTATGCACAACTTTCAATTTAACTGCACCACAGAGTAGAATTGTGAGGCAAATCTAGCTAGTGTGTGAGCCTCCACCTGCCCCCTGCCCAAGTAACTTAACTTTCACGGCTGAGCAGATGACACACAGCTGTATAAAAACATCAAACCTGACACGTCCGCTGCTATGGGAAATTTAAACAGCTACAGTATATAGAGGAGATCAGAATATGGAAGAGCCACAATTTTCTCATGGTTAATAGTACCAAAACAGAGGCCACGCTGACAGGAACACCTTAGAACATTGCCACCACTAATTACTACAGTCCTATCATTGATATAAATGTTACTCCCCTGTCCTTAGTGGTCAGCGCTTTGGATGTGAAGTTTTGCAGATAATGAAACTTTAATTCATGCCTTTATTTATTCTCACCTGCACTATTGTGATGTTCACCTTGGTGATCTGGCCTCAAGCACATTAACTAAATCACAACTTCTCCAGAAGGGCACTGTCAGGGTTCTCACCAGAGCAAGGAAGTCAGGCCCTATGACCCCTATCTAGCAAAGCTCCATTGGCTCCCCATCCACCAGAGGGGTTTTAAGGTAGAGCTTCTGGTTTTTAAGGCTGACCGTCTTCTCAAAACTTCACCCCAGTCTATTACATCAGGTCAATTTAATCTGCTGCAGGTCCCCAGAACCAAACTGTCACCCGTACTGCTCCGTCTGCTCCTTGCTTGTGGAATAGCCTCCCTCTTTATCTCAGACAAGCAGCTTCAATTGAGACTATTAAAAGAGATCATAAAACCCTTCTCTACCAGCAAGCCTATCAACTTTAAACTGACTGATTTCCTATCTTTTTTCCTTCTTAGTAATTTTTAAATTCTTTCTTTTAGCTTTTTGTATGTGAAGCACATTGAGATTCATTGTAATAGAATGTCCTATGCTGTGTAAATGTTTTATTAACTGTATTACAAAACACACAACACATCAATACACGCACTACAATAGGCGCAACCTAAGAGGTCTACATGTTCTGTAAAGTACTGTAGATCCCACATACAGTACATTTGTGATTACTGTTTTTTCTTGGAGTTGATCAATGATGCTTTCATTAAAGTAAAGCCAATGCATTAATACTTTAATTATTACGTAAGGGAGGATTGCTTATGTCTTTTAACTTTGCACACTATGTACTGTATATAGCAGTATAGGGGTGGACTTGGTTATACATAAATTTGGTTATTCTTGATGGTTCTCTGCACTGAACCATTGTAAATGTCGAGACCCAACTCCATATTTAGTTTACTATGCTGTACAGCTGACATTTCGTTTCTCAATGCAATAATGCAGAGGAGGAAGTTTTACTGGTCCAGTTTTAGTGATAGCTGCAGGAAATTGCATTCTGACTGGCTTCTTTTTTTATAGTGTATGCCGAAGGAAATTCAATTTTTCTCTTTTATTTTGCCCTCCAATAAGTAAACATCCTGAACCCTCAGCCCTAAGGGATGCAGCTGGGTTAGTCTGGAACAGTTTGTTGGGGTCAGTGCTGTAACTCTTGCATAATGCCTGGGTTCGTCAAAGCTTTTTTCAGCACAAGGAATAAGTGCCTGAATCATCTGTGACTCTTTCACCAGAGGGCAGCTGGAAAAAAAGAAGCATTGTGATGTCTATATGCACATACAGTACACACCTGGTAGAAATAAATAAGCAATTGTAAAATACTGATAAATACTGATTGTTTTCTTTATGTACAGTAAATGAATGTTACATTAAATATAGACATTATTGTGCTAGTATTTAGCTACACTACCAAGTTCATTGACAAAAGCCTGGATGTGATTTGGCACAGTGTCTGAAAAACATCCATGTTTGGTCATATATAAAGAAGTCAGATATTATTTTTTTCTGAATTGCTGAATTGAACTACTCTTAACTCACTGCCTAGATACTCCCATGTGTGTCCATACTGGGACTCTGTGGGCTCCATAGCAGACATTTAATGCACTTTTTCTCTTATAAATTTTGATGTTCTTCGCTGTGAGGCAAGTAGGCTTTCTACTGAAACCTTCTCAAACAAATCTTCCTGAGACTACAATTCAGGTGAAGGTCTACTAAAATGTATTTCAGTGGAATAGAGATGTAACTGGCAACATTAACACCTGCTGGAGCTGAATTTGTGAAGCTGGAAGTTGCTGGCAAAAATTACAGTCCTTTAGAACTCCACAGGACGATGATGCATTTCAGTTGCCAAATATGCTGCCTTGCTCATGCTGTAGTAAACACAGCTGTGGAATAATTGTACCCCTAATCTTCACCATCGTCCTTAATTGATCCACTGCTGGATAAAGGCCTCCTTAAGCTTGTCTTCACCCATCCTCATCCATCTTGCTCCTACAAACCTGATGCCTTTAAGAAATTCCACAAGAGGTCTTTTTCTTGGTTTTTTTATTTTTCTTGTGACCCTGTTCATTATTTACGTGGTCCAGAGAAAATCTATTCTTCTTGCTATTTTCCATTCATGGTAGTCCCTTGAGTATATATGATATAATGATATCACATACTCTTTTTTTCTTTTTCAGCCTATGCTTGTTATTCTGAACATGCTTCTTCCTGCTTTCGTTTTTTCTTTTTTTTATTTATGGTGTACATGACACATCCGTACAGTATGTTAACTGAGCAGCAAATATTTGTGGAAAATATTCCTTTGACAGAAATAAAAGACAGTTGTTCTCTTTGAAATCATTGCCTTACACAAGTACCCTGGAACATTTTCTTGTTTTTATTTCAGATACAGTACATGGTTCTTGGTTAATGATATTAGAAGTGTAGTTATCGTTGACCCCTGCTTTATAGCATTCACTCCAAATTCTTTAGGAAGCTTATATTTTTAAGCATCATTGTAGTTTTCTTTAAATCTATTTACATAGTTTACACCTTGTTTCCTATTTACATGGCATACATAACCTTTTGTGTTTTTTATTTTTACTACAATACCTGTATAATATTCAGCATATAAAAATTAACTGAAGGCTATAATCACTGAAGGCACATAAAACAGAAACAGACTAGCTTTATTAGCTTACTATGTACTGGCTTAGAGACAGCTGAAGGTTAATTTGATTCTTTTCACATTCAGTGAACCCTAAAAGGGTTCTTACAAATAGTGTACAATTTTCTCAAGGAATGATTTCCCAATAATTTAACAACTTAACACTTAACCCTAAATATGTTTTATACTGTACTGATTTGTGCTTCTAGATTTTTAAACTCTTTGCCATCTTAAAAAAGAAAGATTGGAAGTAAAAGAAACTGTGATCTACAGAAAGTAGATCTGTGTAAAAAATATCCTGAAGATTGCATGTTTAATACTGCAGTTTGTTACAGTTTATTACATATACAGTAGTTGTACAAGTTGCTGCCTGGGGATTACTGGAATATTCCAATACATCTGTCATTAAAATTTAAATAAGGTTTAAATAAGTATTTGTATATAACCTAGTTTGCAATGTCAAAATGCGATATCCCTGTTCCTAAAATTGAAAACTTAGTAAAGAAAGATTACATTTAGGATTAATGAGCCATAGTGCAGGAACAAGGTTACAGATAAAGTTTATCAAAACGCAAGACTTCTCAAATTCATTAATCCATCCATTTTCTAACCTCTTCTTCCAATTCAGGGATTTCGGCAAGCAACAGGCACAAAGTGAGATACACCCTGGATGGGATACCAAACACAAATACACTCACCTAGGCCCAGACTTCCCAGAAGCCACTTAATCTACCAGTGTGTTTCTGGACTGTGGGAAGAAACCAGAGCACCTGCAGGAAACCCACACGAACACAGAGGGGAACATACAGACTCCATGCAGATAGCACCCCAGGCCTGGAATTGAACTGAAGTCCCTACTGCTGCAAGGCTACAATACTAACCACTACACTTCCCTCCCGCTTTTCTTAAATTCATGACTCATGTTAATATGCCACATGTTATTTTCTTTCTTATTAGCTTTACAGCTGAATGAAACTATTTTAAGACATTTGTTACAAAATACAACAGTATACATTTGGGGATATATCTCTGTAGTATCCCTACATATTGTGCTTCTGGAAGACACTGGCAGGGAATTTGCATTTGACATGCTAGTTGTTTGTGAAATATTGGCAACATATTTCTGTGGGCTAATCTGTAAACAAAGGATTATGGCTAAAATAATAATAAGAAGAATGAAAGATGGCTATTAATACAAAACATAATTCCTATAAAAATCCAATATTTGCAAAGCCAGAATGCAAGCAATTTAATATAGATATTTCATATATTGACTCCTTAAACTCCTTAAATCCTACTTTGCTAATTTAGGAATCATGAGAGACAGTTTATAAATGCCAGTTTTATATCACAATATTGTCCCCAGAATGTGGTAGATATTATCATCCGCTGTTTTATCCTTAAGTTTAGCTTGCTGTATGTTTTTCAAGAGTAAGTCCAGGATTATATTTATTTTATGATGGCTGCCAAGCTGCTGGTAGAGTTAGCAGAAGGCTATGACAAACTACATATATGAAATGCTAATCTAGTCTCCAGCAGCCTGAGCTTGTGAAGTTTCTATAAGGTTTTTTTTTCTCATCTATGAAAAGTGATCAGTGGTATAAAACCCTACAGGACTGTTGGCATTAACAGGGCTTTGGCATCACCAAATGTAAACGGATTTAATAGCACCACAGGGTACTTTTCCTCATCTTTCATCTTTTTCATAACATTTAGGTTTCTGTTTGTGGATTAAAAAATATTGTGGTCTATTCAGATTTAAAAAAATGGACGGACAGTATTGCAAAATTTGCATGTAGTCATAATGGCAATTACACCATTCATAATTGCCAGATGGCACTACTCTCACTTCCTGCTTGTTGTTCAGAATTTCTATTATTTCATATATTTCACATATTGTTTCAGAAAATACAATTTCAAGTATCCTTAACAGATTTACTATGTTAGTAGATGAGGAAATATTGTATATTGTAAGAGGAATTACATAGAGGTATTAAGAAATACTGAAAATAGCTTACTTTAACATCTTTAATTAAACTTAATTAAACTTTATAATTCAAAAATTGATCAATCATTTTACCCTAAATGCTGCATGGCCATCTTTTTATAAAGAAAAAATAAGCATTGATGGTTAAAACCTGACACCAAATTACGTGTAAAAGAGTAATACAATCATGTCTTTGGCACTATTTTGGGAAATGTTTTAAGAACATTGGTGACTTTTTAAAACTGTAGTTAAGTTTTATCTTACCATAGTCTGCCAAGCACTCACGCATAAAATTGCTCAGGCTTGCATAAAACACACTTAAGCTACAATGCTGGCACAACCTGAAGCCTTGGAAAAGTTAATTTTGAATGCAATAAATGCTATCCTAACAGTTGGTTTCATTCACTTATCCATCACATAATATGGGCAGAAATAAATAAGATTTAGATATTAAATAGATAAGGTCAGCTTTTTCCTATTTTCTAGCTCTATATTTATTTGCTGTTGCCTCTTTGAAATTATTGTATTGCAGATACTGAGGCTGTATAACAGGATGGTGTGCAATGTTTTGAGGTCTTCTTCATTGATTTAAAATCAGCACATTACAGTTTTCTCTCTCCTAGCAAGAGTCACTCCCAGAATCTGCACACAGTTCTCCTGACCATATCTTACAGCTATTATCATGGACCATTATCTCCAGTCAGTCTACCTTTTTCACTACAACCACGCCAAATTGGGAATTTGCACTGAAATAATACACTGAAATAACTATAAACAAAGATGCTGAAAACACAACAAAACGTATTTGAGATCACACACTTTTTAAGAGATTAAGCCTTAAATTCTCAGGGCCATCTATTTTCAAGGGCTCTCTTAACATCTAGCTTTCCTCATATACAAGTATTACATATTAAATCATTGCACACCTATAGCAATATTGTAGAAAATCTAAGAAAATAGTTTTGTAGTTCTACTTTTTATTATTCACATAAACTGATAATTGTACTTATATTATTCTCCTTACATGTCATTCTTTACCATTATTACAAACTAAATGCATTCTATCAATAATATGGCTGTTGGGAAACTGTGCTGTGTTGATGAAAATGCTAAATCAATTTAACTATCTGCAATTTGTAGTCTAAGAGACGAGGAAATAGACAATCAGTTGTCTTCCTCCTTTGCCAATAAAGGCTATTACCTTATCAGCCACAGCTCATTTTCAGCACATAATATTGGAATTTTGATAAAATATTACTTTTGAACTGCTAAGCTTGCACAGCTGCTGTTATTGGGACTGACAGAATGTCTGGTATTCATGTTTCCCACTTGAATGTTTAATTTCATGAAGTTGCACATCTTGATTTGTGTTCAAACTTAAACATGGTTAAGCATTACAGTCTGGTAACTGAGTAGCAACAAATCACTTTTCTGCTTTTTGTTTCTGATCATTAATAATGGAAACTCTGTTCCGTTTGTACAGTACTTCCTTAGAATTTCATAAATAAGATGGGATCTGCACTGTTGATTTATTTTTTCCCTTCAATGGCTTTGCAGCACAGCAGGCCATCAGCGTATACTGTTTTTTTTTTTTTTTGCCTTACCTCAAAACCCATTAAAATTTAGTTATTTCAGTAAAACAAACGTCCTTTGGAGCTGTAACCTTTTAAAACCAATTGGATTGTTTATTTTTTATTGAGGCTGTGGCTTTTATTTGCAGTATTTGTCAAGTCCAATCTCTTTAAATTAGCTAAGAGATACTGGAACAAGTGCTCACCAGGAACGCTGGCGATTCGCAAGCTAACAGCTTTGTGGGTTCAATCAGGACTTTCTTACCAGGACAGTATTGTTATTTCACTTTCTGTCGTCATTAAGGTGGGATTAAAGGACGCAGGCGGTCATGTATCTGAATAAAACAAAGTCAAGTTGCACTTCCAGAAATCTTTAACATGTGCTCAATACCAACTCGTTCATAAATATTTTACATAGATCTTTAATCCTCCACTCGTATTTCTTGAAGTCCTGATTAAAAACTGTAAATGTACAATTTCATATCCTGATCTTGACAGATATGGAGGTTACTCTGATGGGGATGAAAGGAATGAAACTCTTTGAACAATCGTAATGAGCTTTTAGAAGTAGACAGTAAAACCACAGACAGGCTAAAAAATGTAATTGAGAAAAAACATTAAACATATTATGATATACTGTACAATATCATTTCCTTCAAACCAAAAAAGTAATCAGAAAAACTTGAGAACCAGCTTTTATATTAGTTATTAACTTAAAAATAAAAAATGAAGACCAAAACATTATAACCCAACAACATAACTTGATGCTGGCACTGACAGTTTCCAAATATAATGGACAGCTGATATGATTAAAAAAAGCTGCAGGATGTAACCAGTGTGACAATGAAGAGTCTGCCCTTCCAGTAAAGTTGTTTATCTACTTTTTGATAGAAGTTATATTACGTGCCTGGAGAATGCATTGCATTCTAGGTGTTATACAGTATGAGAATAAAATAGATTGTTTGCCTGATTGACTGCTTGATTGATTAGTAAGAATAAGACAGCTATAATAGAAGCACTATGTATTAACAATTTGACCAAGGCAGCTGCAGTACTTAAAACCTTGTCTGGTTTCCAGAGCACCATAGATCTGAGCATTTTAAAATTCCATATAAACGATATCTGGAAAGGACCAATGTTTGCGATCCAAAAATATCAGAGATGGCAATATGGACAACTCCCAGAAAAAAAAACAAATGTCTGTGGTTAGGTCAGCCAAACAATCCATTATTCTGCTGTGAAAGGCAGATTTATCATCTGGCAACCATACATATCCTGTATATGAGGGTGTTTTAATATGAAACACATTCAACAGAGGAAAGCAGGTTTCTTCTTCTTTGTCTGATATTCTAAACAGGGACATTTCTTGCTCACTCTCTTTTAGTTTTCTTCAAGTGTTGAAAAAGCCAATGTAGCAATACAGTATATCTCCAAGCAGAAGAAATTGTCTGCGACAATGACAAGTTGTAGAAATAATCAGATGAATGTCTTATTAAAACATCCTCATATAAGAGGTCTGTAAAAGGATGAAATGAAACAATAGGAAGCTGGGATGATTAAAAAATGCTTCGGTTGTGCACTATGTCAGGTCCTGAAGGAATAGGGCACAATCATTTTCATCACAAGAACTGTAGGAAAGTGCTTTTCAATTGATCTGCAGGTCATCTTAAAATAACTTTTAACTTTCTAAAGGTCTTCGAAGCTCCACTGTGAGATTTCAGATAGAAGAACATAAAACTGTATCAAAATTAGGTTTGGATGAAAAAATACAAATAAAATGTCACCATTTTTCAAAAAGGTAACACAGGAGATTAAGAAATATATTTCAGGTGACACTTGACTTTTATTTAACTTTTAGTGTAATTCTCAAATCTGATTTCTATTAATCATAGATAATCAGATACTAAGCTCACCAATGCATAAATTGTATAAAATAATTGGTCCAAATGTGATTCATGCAAACTATCCTGTAAAGCATATAGTCCTTGTTAGGACGTGACTACTCTTAGTGGTGACGCTGTCCCTGAAAGATAGTGTGGAGACTGTCACCCAAAATGATGCACAAGTACCTCACAGGAGAAGTAATTTCCCACAATTAAATGAGTTCAAAAGTGGAACTAAAAATAAAAATAAATTAGTTTCCTTTATTTTTTATGTTAAAATAAAAAAATATCCCAATTTTTATTTATATCCCAATAATGACAAATACAAAACAAGTCAAAGCTGAGGCTTTGAATGAAAAATAGTTTGCAATTTTTCTTATCCCTACTCAGCAGAAATACTGAGAATAATCAAAGAAATAGAACTTTAGCATAAAAAAAATGACTGGCTGAAAGTTTTGCGTAAACTCCTTTTCTGTCGACATAGACAACATACTATATCCCCTATTGAAACCCTCACCATGAATAAACAAAAGCTTGAACCTCTTGACTCTTAAAAATAAGATATCAAGATCCTTATAATTTTAATTTACAAAATTTTACAATTTTTTATATATTATCTTTTATTTGACATAAAGTTATATCTCAGAGGCTATTGTGAAAAAAATATTTCTGGAATGACTCTTGCTCAACCAATGCATGATTCATGCTCTGTTTTAGACAAGAATACATTTCATAGAAACACAAATGACTCCAATATAATTAATATTGTAATGAAGCAGTTCAGGGTTTTTCGATAGTCAACTTGAGAGTATTAGGTTAGCCGAAAAACAGTCATCCTCCAACAACTAGCCTGTATAGATCTATTGTTATTGGGGCTATGCAACTTGATGTGGGATTTCCTTTGTGATGAAAACCAGATATGAAAACACCTGCCACCTAGGACTGAGCCTTTATGTCGCCTGTAGTATGGTGAACATGTTCCAAACCCATACAGCTAGACATGTCTTTGTGTCACAAGCATGTTGATCTGGGGACACAGCTATTATAATTTGATAAAAAAGAAACAACAAGTAAAAGTAAAATGTAAAAATTCTAACTAAAATCCTCATTACATTGTAAATTCTTCTTTTCTAATCTGCTTCACACTGGGAAATGAATCTAAAGGGTGATTATTTCTGTCTCTCCATCTGTTTTCCCAGTTAGGATAACACCACAATGCTCGTTAGCTGGTTGCTATTTGAAGCTTGCTTCTTAAAGATTATTAGAGAACAATCCACTGCTTCAGGTAAAGTGAGGTTAGTGTGGTTAAAAATGTATTTTCTGAGATATCTGTCATGATTTGGCCCCAACAGGAGCCATGTATCATATGAGGTAGACAGGGTATCGGCCTCTCTGCCCTCAAAAGCTGGGTTTTAGTCACAGGGGGAGGCTAATTTATTCAGCTGACACGATCCACAGACCTCTACAAAATATTTAAGATCTAATGGAAGAACAGCATGTTGCTCGCCAAGGGCACTTCAGGCTCCTGGGTTCCCAACATTCCCCAGCATCCACTTACTGCATGCATACCACTGCTTGGGGAATCTTACTCACAAATGGACAATGACATTGCTCTGACAAGTTCGCAATGTCCGGGTAACTGGGCTCAGTCTGGGCTCTTCAGTGACACAGCCACTTGAGACTTATTTTAACCCTAAACTTTTCCAATAAGTGGTAATACAATGAACACTTGATTTGGCCCCAGCAGGAGCCGTGTGTCATGTGACTTATGAAAATGACTGCCAGTTTTTCCCTTGTAAGTCCTAACAGAGCTTCAAAATCAATTCAATTCTTTTGTGTGTTTATTGCATTTTCCAACCCTATTTTTTGTTCTGTAACCTGTAATAGAAAATTGTGTTGGCAGTCAAGTATATCCCAAAGGCATCTTTAACTGGTTTACAACCCACTACCCCACACCACCAATCATGGATGGTTTTTACTGCTAATATCCCTGCTCTGTAGAGACAGGAAACGCAGAATTCTGTGTCTGCAATGCTGGAATAAAAAAGATTAATGGTTATACATGTTGCAATCAGGGTGCTTTCAAAAGCACTTATTGTTCAATGCTAATATCTTAAGAGGTTCTCATGGAAGTAAACGCACATTAAAAGACAGTCATGGAAAAGAACGGCAGTTCGCCCAGGTTACTATAAATGTGAATAATGAGAAGAATTCTACACCACCCCGAAGTCTGGCAGAGTTTTGAACACTTAAACTACAATTTAGAGTGAATGTAAAGGAGACTTGGGTGTAATGTGCAGCAATAAGATTTAAAAAAGAAACATATTCCCCAGCAGCAAAGCATCATTAATTTGATATACTGTATAAGCATACAATTTCTTAATTTCTTTTAAAGGTTATACACAACATCTCTCATAACTGAATGTGCTATAAAAATGGTCCATATTCCAAGTATCTTTTAATATAACATTTAATATAATGTATTATTATACTGTACATTTTAATATAAAGTCTTAATATAATGTTTAGAGTCAGCACAGGGGCGCAGTGGTTGGCATTGCTTCTTTGGAGTGCTGGGGTTCAATTACGAACCTGGGGTGCTCTATGCGTGGAGTTTGTATGTTCCCCCTGTGTTTGCGCAGGTTTCTTCTAGGTGATCTGCTTTTCTCCCACAGTCCAGAGACATGCTGATAGGTTAATTGGCTTCTGAAAATTGGTGTGTTTGCGTTAGTTTGTGCCCTGTGATCAATGACTGTTCAGCACAATAGTCAACAATGCCGCATGTATATGCAAATAATTTTCTTTTGGAGGTGCACACATCAGTGTTGCAACGTGACAGATCCACAAAAATAATTTCCAGAGACTTAAGCCACTTTTTGAAAATTCATGTTAATGTTTACAGTATGTCAACCTCACCCTCATTCTATGTCCATATCTACAGTAGCTATGAAAAGTATTCACCCTCGTTGGACTTCACATTTTATTGTGTTACAAAAGGAATCATAATGTATTTAAGTGGGATTTTTGCCATTGATACTAAACACTCTATAATGTCAAAGTGAAAACACGATTCTACAGATCCTCCTAAATCAGGAGTGTCAAACTCATTTTTAAGAGGGGCCAAATTAAAAACATTCAATCATGTTGTGGGCCACACATGCAGAGATAAATACTAATTAGAGTTTAATTACAAATGTTTCCACATATGCAAATGAATGTAGCCTATACAAACAAAATATTGCATCAGTATTCCTCTTTTTAAGAATATGGTTGAGCATTTCATAAAAGAAAATATATTCAAGATAAAAATAAGATCAAACATTTTTGGTAATTTTTGGCAATGTAACTATATTGCACAAAATGAATTGAAATAAATAAAAACAAACAAACACAAATAAGGATAGGACTGCATCACAAACTGTTAGCCTACTGTTGCTTTGCCAAGCAAGAAACCGGAGCTCTTTTCTTTGATGCAAGAAAGTCTAATCTTGGCATAAAATCCTGAACAGCAACGAACGGCAAGTGAAAATGCAATAAATTTGGTCACTTTCTCTGAAAGCTGCTCTTGTAGATCGTTAGCAATCTCGTCCACTCGAGTAGCCATCGTATTTCTAGTGAGACTGATGTTTGCAAAAGCGGACCCTGTCTCTGGCCACACTACTTCACTGACTTTTAACAGGCAGCGCTTTAGAAAATCACCCTGACAGAACGGTCTCCCTGATTTATCTATTTCTTCAGCCACGATAAAACTTGCCTTCACTACAGTTACGTGTTACTAGAAGATGACAGCAGTTTTACTCCTGAGGGGAGGGGAGGCCGTTAATGCTCAGCTGTTGTGTGATGCGAATGGAGCCAAGGGCTAATGGGAATTGGAGTGCCTGCTGTTGCAGGACTCATACAATAGACCGGGAAAAGTCTTGCAAGGGCCAGGTTAAAATGGCTTGTGGGCCGAATGTGGCCCGTGGGGCCGTGAGTTTGACACATGTGTCCTAAATTAATTACAGATATATAGGTAAGACAGAAAATAAAGGATTGCATAAGTGTTCATCCTCTTTGCTATTACATAAGAAAATAAATAGTTATGTAAACTCTGGTGCAACCAAGTGTCATTAAAACTTACATAATTAGCTTTGTGCAATTATGTGTTTGGGTTACATACAGTTCAACTATCTCTGGGAGGTCCCACACTTGATTAGTACAGTTTCCAACAAAGACTGCATCACAAAGACAGAAGATTCAGTGCAAATCTAGGATAGTGTTATTGAAAGTGCACCTACTGTATACTGTATGTATACAGTATGTACTGTATATGCATATGTACTCTATATACTGTATATACAGTACTTAATTGCATTCAACATTAATAGAGATGTTTAGAAAAAAGAATGAACCTGCTTTTGTACTAAAAGTATAAAGATATTTATCTATACATAGATTCCTTGTTTGTTATGGTGCATTTTTCAAATAATCTTGGCCTACTTATCTCAGCATGCATATGCATAATGTATGTTGCTTTCTTTTTTAGCAGAACTTGGATTCTAGAAAGAAGAGCACCCATTGTGAAGAAAATAACACTTATTGACTTCTTGACGCACAATATATTACTGTGTAGCAGTATTATACAATACTGTACTTTCAGAAAGTTTACTTGCATTTCCACAGATAGTGAACATTTCAAAAATCACATAGTCTAGGCTATGAAGACCTTAATAAAACATTGCATATTTTATGTTATTACATTGTGGAGTTAATCTTGATAAAACAAATTACCTCCAATACCTCCTTACACTCAATGCTGTGCATTCATTTTTAGCATTTTATATTATTAAGAGACTGAAAAATTGGGCATTTATCAATGTTTATGCTCAATTAACATGTTTTGCAAATGCTTTGTAATGTATTCAGGAAGTATATCTATATATTATAATTCTAAATGTTCACTAGAATTGATCTTTCTCTTTAAAAGCATTTTGCTAAGTGCTAAATTGTCCACACACATTCCTTTTGGGGGGAATAAAAAGGTGTTTCTTTTCATTTTGATGTATACTTTTGAGAGTTTATTCCTCATAAGCAATGTATATGGCAAAAACACCTGTTTTTTATTTAGACAAAATGTTCTTTGCACACTCTTAATTAATTTATGTATAATTGCAGTAACTAGTGCAGTAATTAATATGCAACCTTTGCTTCTGGTTTTGGTAAAGTTTGTGGAGTCTGACTCAAAGGAACAGATTTACAGTACTTGCTGAAGGCTAAATTATTTTAAACTAGAAGAAAAAAGACTATAATTCCCATGAAAATTAAGATACCAGAGGTACAAATATGGGTCTTTAATTAAAATCTTTCCCAACATTCATTGCTCTAACACCAATGTGCCAATTTGCCATTGCTGCACAATCAGCTCTTTTCAAAGATATTTGATCAGCTTGTCTTAAAAAATTGGGCAACTGCACTACAAGCCACGCTTTGCCTTTCTAGCACTTCCTCATTCCTATCTTTGGACTGCCAAATCCTGGACATGCCACGACCTTCTTGCTACTGCTGTTCGACTGCTAGATTCTGTATCCAGTTACTTGGCCTCAGAAAGCAATCAGAAAACTTTGGGTTTCAAGCAGCAGCTACGTCTGCTCAAGCAGCACTCCCAAAGCTGTCATCTTTTTAAAAGCCTCACCTCTGCAGTGCATTTAATAAGCAGCGGCACAGCTTTTGAACTCTTTTGGGGGAAACCATTGCCCTGCCAAAACCCCAGTGCACTGGATCCGCTACTTCAGTGAACATGTCCTTCCCATCCCTGCTTGGGATCTGCTGTCAACACTCAGTTTTTCAAAAGCAGAATCCAGAACTGCAAAATCCCTCAGCACTTCATTTCACCAAAGCTCCACGATTCCTTTAACCTCTAAACCAGCTTACCAAATTGCTGTTGACTGAATGATTTCTCATTTCTGAAAGCTTTAAAAAGATGGCTTCACATTTTTAGATATGAATTATAATGCAGCTTCATTTAATAAAATATAGAAAATATGTATAAAGGGTGATGTTATCATGGGAGATTTTGAAAGATGTTATCAAAGAGAGATATTATCAGCTGAAACCAAAATAGTAGACATGGTTAACAACAGATTTCTTACTCAGTTTATCAGAACACCTGCTGGAGGGAATGCTTTTATTGATCTAGTCTTTTCAAACTATGAAGACAGAATAAGGGAAACCATTAGGGAACTGTGATCATCATACAGCATGCTTTGAAATATATTATGAAACCGTACAGGTCGTTCAAAACAAATGTTTATAATTTCAGGGAAGCAGATTACAAAAGAATCAGACTGATCTGACCAAAAGTAAAATGGGACAGAATGTATAAGAAATCAATATAGAAAGAACGGCGATATTTAAAGTCTTTGAAGCATAGAAAAGATTTATCCCCTGAAGGAGTAAATCAAAGTCAGGATTGTAGTGACCCAAATTATTTAATAACTCAATTAATATCTAGGTAAGGAGAGAGTACTTTATAAAATTATTTAAAAAGAACAGGTCCCAGGCACAACGCACAGGCAAAACTATATGAGATATAAGTAAGTCAGAGAGGGAAAAGTATATAAAGTACATTACAAGTAATGCAGTGGAGCCTAAAATAAATATAGTGTATACTGTATTTCAGTATTACAACAAAAGTTGTTCTCCACTCCTTTTTAAACATTGACTCATGCCACTCACTCCCTGCTCTCTTTCCATTTTTTGGCTCCAGTTTCTAACTCTGCTTAGAACTGCCTATACCCAGCCTCTCCTATAAAACGAAAATCTTAAATCAGTCTTCTCTCCGACTGATTCTCTTCTCTCACTCCCTTGATCGCGGACTGGCGTCCATTCAGTTTAGTATAAAATAATCTAAATTTAGTTTAAAATATTGAAAATGTCAATGCTAAATGCTAATTCTAAATCCACTCTCAGGTTTTGTAATGCTAAAAAACGCCTCTTATGCTTTTAAAGAATTATTATGACAATTTTTCTTCATAGCAAAAGTGCTCTAAAACAATAGGATTAATAAAATTGTTATAAATATACAGTATATTATATTAGCAAGACAGTGCTAAATATAAACCTTCGAACAGGAAGTTTCCTAAAGTACATTTTTATTTACTGCTTACACCAAAGGAAAAGTGTATTTAGTTGTTAAAAAATAAAAGACTAGTTCAATATTTTTTATTCTGAGTACTGCCTTAAAAAGTATCAGGTAGTACTTGGAAAGGATGTCAATGACTAGCTTGTCCCAAAACTACTTGTTGATAAAAACAGTAATGTCATATAGTAATCTGTTTTATCCCACAACAATGACAACTGTACAAGAATTGTCTGTTAAACTACACATTTACTAGGAATTCCTGGCTGTACAAGTTTTTAGCCATACAATGACTTCAGTGGATTAATTCAGTTAGGGATATCTAATCAGTCTTAATTTTGAGGTGGCAGAAATGAGTTTGTATTCATCTGGACTCCTCAGATTTACTACTTATGAAAATAATATGCTTTATTTTTATCAAAATTATTTAAACGAGTAGAGTATGTTTAAAAATGCCATACAAATAGTAAAACCACCTCATCCATATTTGCATGAATGGAAATCAAAACAAAAAACAGAAATGTTGAGCTGGCATGCTTGAAAGATAACTGCCATATGGAAGGCTTTGGTGAATCCTATGATGACAAGAGCAAAAGAAAATAAATATTTAATATATTTTTGCAAAACATCAGCTGCATTCTAGCAACAAAACAACTGACATGACTTGTGGGTCTCTGGCTCTGCTGCTTTTTTAAAGATCTTTTTCAACTCCTCAATATTTAAGATGTGCCTACAGTACACTCATTTCTGTATTGTACTGACCCCATCTATTTTGTATCAACAGCAAACTGAGCAACTTTTATTGGACAAAATATTTTTTTGTATCTTCTAGTTTGTGATGTTAAATATACAGTACTGTAGCAATTTACTGTACAGTATGTCTGAACGGCAGTATGGTGGCACAGCGGTTTGTCTGTTCTCTCTTGTTCGAGTGGGTTTCCTCCAGGCGCTCCGGTTTCCTCCCCCATCCTAAAACATGCTGGCAGTTCTATTGACTTCTGGGAAAACTGGCCTGGTGTGAGTGTTTGTGTTTCTGCGTCTGTGTTTACCCTGCGACACACCGGCATTCAGTCCAGAGTGTATCCTAGGCAGTGGATGAAGGAGATAGAAGATGGAAGGATATACATCATACTGTTAACTTGTCATTGTCTTTATTAGCAAGGCTTGTGAAAAAAGCAAGCCTCTGAGCTTCTTGTTTGATTCTATTTCATAAAATTCTCTCCAAGGAGATGCTGCAATTGCCAGATACAAAAACAGCAAGACTGATGCAATTAAAATGATTAGTTAAAGTATTAGATTTTTTATGCATACTGTACATAAGTATGTGGATACGTACTGTACAGTGCCTTGTAAATATATTCATCACCTAAAAATGATGACTCATTTTGCTGATTGATGCACACCTGTTTTTTAAAGTGAATATATTTAAATTAAACCTTGAATGCACAAACTGGATATTGGGTGTTCGCATACAGTTGGTGAAATAAGTCAGCAAAAAATGTGAAGAAAAATACAAAACTAAAACATGATGATTGCATACGTTTTTGGCCCCTTTTATGACAAACCTAAATCAATTACAGTATGTCTACAAGTCATACAATGAGTTAAATGATGTCTGCCTGTGTGCAGTTGCTTGCACATTTCTCATTGCTTCTGTTGAGATCTACCATAAACCTCTTATTTGCTCACCTTGTGTCCCTATCGTCCTGGAAAAAAAAAATAATCTATGGCTTTCCTCCCACAGTCCAAAAACATACTGGTAGTTTTACTGCCTTCTGGGGGAATTGGTATTGGCTGTTTGAATGTGTCTTAGCTGTTGTGGATCCACATTCTACTACTTTTCTGTTTGTTCCGCCATGTCAAGTCAGGGTTACAGAGCCTGGCTCACCCCTGGTTTAAATGGAGGCTTTCCTGCTGATAAAATGAACTGGGGATAGAGTTTAGAGTATTTAAACTGCACTAATGGTGCAACAAGTTAGTCTTTTCTGAGTACTGTATACTATAGTACTCTACTTTAAAGCTTGGAGCTTATTAGTTTGTTTGGAATTACTGTACTAGTAATAATTTCCCTGGAAAACCTCAGTTTTCACCCCTGAACTTACCATCAGGTTTTGTTTTCCACAGTGCAATATACAGAATTTGTTAGAAACACTATGAAATAATACCGCAGTCAGGTGGTGAATTTCTAGCAAAGTTGCAACCATGAAACCCAAGGAGCTTTCAAAACAACTCAGTGATAATGCTGTAGAAAGAAACTGATCATGAGAAATGTATATAAAAACTTCAAAGACACTGAATATCCCTTTGAGCAGACATATATTAACATAACGTGTTCTAAAGATCTAGAACTGAGATGAAAGTTCACCTTTCAGCAGGTGAATGTCTCAAAACTGAAGTCCAGAACTACGCTAGAGTGGCTTAATAAGAAAAAAAACTGAATGTCTTCGAGTGGCCCACTCAAGGTCTGACTCGAATCTGATAGATAAACTACGACAAGACCTGAAATTTACAGTCCTTCAATGACCAACCAGCTTGACAGAACTTGAGCAAGTATGCTGGCAGACATTTATTCAAAAAGACCCGCAACTGTTGCTGATGAAGGTGCTTGGTTACCAAGTATTCATTCAGAAAAGTGAATACTTATGCAATCACCACATTCTGGTTTTTTATTTTTCTTAGCATTATTTGCTGACATTTAACTTATTTAACCCAGTTCAGTTTAAGCATTCAACTTCTGAGTAAATCTATTCACTTAAAAACATATGTACTTTATAAAGTACCTCATTTGTGATTCAATAGCATCACTCATGAGCTTCAGTAAGGGGGTGAATACTTTTGCAAGTCACTGTACTTTGGGTCAGATTGGCCTGTGTCTTTATGATCTGTGGTTCATATTAAAAAATATAGCAGATAACACAATATTGTTTTGATCCTTTTGCCTTAAGGAAAATTCAAATCTAGCTTACCCTGCAGTGGCAAAAAAAACACTTCAAAAGAAAAAAATCTAGGTCCTTAAGCAAATAGAAAATATGTAGTGGAGTTCTGCAGATATTAAAGCAAATGACTGAGAAAACCTTCATTTTTTGACAGGAGAAGTCATAGGGGACCTCATGTCAGTTGTCATTCTAATGATGTAAAATATGAAGCAAGGACAATTTTTTAAAACATTTAAGCAAAAGCTGCATGTTGCTTCCAGCTGAATAACTTCTTCGTATATTGTATGCTAACTATATCCCTGATTTATTTAGAATCCTCCAGCATTTGGACAACAGACAAACAGGAAAGGCTTTGACATTTTGAAAGCAATATGTTGCACACTGATGATTGTTCAAAGTGAGTGAGCTCTGACATTTCATCTGCCAGGAGGAAAAAGCCTCTGATGTACCATTGATTGGTTTTTGGATCATGATTATCCCTTTTAGTTGAAGATTACAAAATTACCTATAGTAGGTGATGGCAAAAATATTGACTGAGACACTGGTCACTTATCCTTTTTCGATATAAAGCCAATAATATAAGTACAATTGACAGGTACCCGATAAAAGCCGACTCATACTACTAAGAATCAAACACAAATTGTTTTGAATTTGATTGTTCTGTTCCCTGCTTAAAGAGATAAAGCTTTCAGTTGAGGTGGGGTGGCAGGCCTATTAAGATTTTGAGTATTTTTCTTATCAACAAAGAGACAGGTGTTGTCATGTCTCTTCCTGTTGGTCCCGCTGTCCTGACTCCAGCAAGACATAATTTCATGGAAGTCTGCATGTTTAATACTTTTTTTAACCTTCACAGATATCTTGTTTTTTATAGATTTTGTCACTCTAAACCTGGCATTTACTGTACCCTTAAACATTTAACAATACTGTAGTTCCAGAAAAAAGCCCAAATCTAAAACTAAATAGATTCATCTGCTCTCTTCTCAGATATCTAGTGTCCAGTGTATGGATCGATGTTTGCCCATAATGCCTGTTTTTTTACAGGACAGGGCTGTTAGCCTTGTGCCCAACCTCCAACATGGAGGAAACAAACCCACTACCCTGAGAGTTTGAGTCTCATGCTCTACCAACAGAGCTAGTCGGGGCCCCTGTCTAGTGTATGTACAGTATTAAAAGAACTTTCATCTTATCTTCCGCTTAATAGATTCAACAGCCTGTCATTAGTTTATAAGGTTAACAACAGCTCCACTTCTCTGCGATTGTTTTTATTTCCTGTTTAAACACCGTAGTGTATTTCCCTTCAAGGCTACTCAAATACTCAGTATACTGTAAGTAGTTCCACAATAAACTGTAATTGTGTATAGCAGTGTAAGAAGCTGCAAAGATGTGATCTCAACAGTTCATCTTTTATTTATGGGCTGTTTTAACTTGCATATTGAAGTAGGGCGTTCTGCTTCATGGCTGCAATGTTAGATAAAGATCAAACACAGAACTCAGTGGTTTATGAAGTTATCTGAAACTCCAAGTAAGAAGAATTGTAAAATGCTTAACCACTGATATTTTTATATATGAATCTGATCTATTTTTTAGACCCATTTCTCTTATCGTCAGAAATTCAAATTTCAGGGAGATTGGTACAGTATATATACTGTATACAGTATGTAGTTTATAGTTTACAGTATATATATTTATGTAATGAACTGCCTTCTTATTGTCATTAAAAATTACATTTGTCATTTATGTACCCCTCTATTTGAATTTGACAATTGTTAATCAAATTAACAGTGCAAACCTAAGTAATCCTTCCTCTGAAATGTGCACTGTTAGAGCCATTTGGTAATTTCCACACTGCCTACAGATGAGATGAATCGATTAGATCAATGGAAGGCAGATGGTACTCTCATTGTCAGCAATACAGTTGCAAAACAGCTTAGAAGTCAGAGTGGAAGCTTTTGCAGGGCATGCCAACCATACCCTGGTGGGCTCAGATCCACTCATTTTACAACAGCACTTGTAGAATTCTATTCACAGTTGACTGATGAAGTCAGACCTACCAATGTCTGGGCAATAGGGCTCAACAAGTAGATACTGCAGAACCAGTTCAAATCCCTATTACATGTACTTAATTTTTGTTTCCTGCTGTATTTGTAGTTACCTATCTATGTAGAAACACAAATGCTCATGCATTAACACTGATTTCAACTATATTAAGTTTCTATTCTTTAGTTTATGAAATACATATACTGTACTGTATAATAATTTAAAAAGGTTAAATAATATTAACAAATTAAAATAAAATTTAAAAAAGCTCTTGATATATGACCAATTAAAATCAAGGATGTTGATTGAAACATTCTTTTAATATTGTTTACTTTCCCTCAAAATAACTTTTATTTATGACATTTGTTTCTTAAAAAGGCATTTGTGGTATTGTACCTAAAGGGACTTTTTGAATATACTCTTTCGGTGAAATATACTGCTTCTGCATTTTTGTTTATCAGTTGCTCCCATTTGTCTAAAAAACCATTAGCACTATCAAACTGCTTTCTTAATTAAAATGAGGAATGTTTTCATTGTGCAATTTAATGTTGACTAGTTTACATGCAAAGTAATTAAATCATCACTGTTCTTCTGCATTTCATTCACCTTTTCAAGGCTGCCAAAGGAAAGTGCAAACAAAAAAGAGAAATTGCAAATCCTTTATTCTTTTTGAAATGATTAACAAATGTGTACTACAGACATCTAAGTGCTGCGATCCCCACTGAATTGAAACTGACAAAGTAGTCATCGAAAGGAATATTTGTTGCTCCATCGTCCCATCACACTTTTCAGACCTTAATACTCTGTAATCTCACCTATACCTCAGACTGTTTGTGATACTGCTGTACTCCAGAGGTTGTGGAGAGCTAATGAATGTGAGTATACAGTACAAGCTGTAACGGCATAATATACTGTAGGTTAAGAAGGAACAAGTAATGGTTTATTTATTTTATGCTGAAAAGAGAAGAAAAGATAGACAACGTTTCGGCTGTGGAGCTTTTTTGGGGTGTGAGAAGGAGAGGTTAAAAAGAAATGTTTTATGTTTATTTTTACAGGCTTAATACTGTATACAGTATGTGTTATGTACAGTAGCATCAAGCCTAATGTTAAATCAATTGTGGATTATTCTGGCTTCAGAAGAAATAATTTACCAATCAAAAAGGAGTTGAATTGTGTAGAAACTCACCAAAAAGTATCCATGACTCCATGAAATAATTAACATGTTACTAAACTGGACTGTGCTAAATATGCTAAAAATAATTCTTTAATTCCTGAACAAATGAAATTGGGAAGGGACATGATACAAGCCTTGATGGTAATAAAATCATTCAAGCACTGACAATATTAATCCAATTGAATGCTTAAAGACAGAAACACATACTGTAGGCAGGGTTTCAAACAAGAAGTTGGCATTCTGTCACGATAGAAGTAGGAGTATCAGTTTTGAAAAAATGGTTGGAAAGAATGTTTCAGACCCCCACAACCCCTTTGTGTAAAGACGTGCATGCTTTCTCAGGTTTCTCCCTGAAGTTGTCTCCTTGCAGCTGAAGCTTGTGCCATCTAATTCATGGTTCTCTCTTGATTTCGAAGCTCAGTGGGCTGACTTTAGCAGTGCCTTTATCTGAATATTTTAACTGGGTTCATTTATAGTCTTCTCAGTTCAAGATGAAAAAAGTTTTAGTCACCAGTATATGGTATGTCTTTTAGCACATCTGGTTACTCTGCTCTGAACCGATTCTTTTGTAATGTGGTTACAAAAAACGCACGTGAAAAAGGAACCCAGGAACAAATTAAGGGAAAGAGCAATTTTAATTTAAAATGGACGGAATAAAGTCACAGATGTCCGGAACAAACTATCAGAAATTCTTTTAAAAACATTTCCTTGCCCTCCTATAGAATATAGTTGTAAGAAAATTACACTGTAATAATCCAGTTTTAATCTTTCTTTTGTTCCCAAATTTATACAGGACATGGTTTATACTGAAATAAAATTAATTCCATATTACTTGAATCTGGCACGTCTAGATCTAATTTTACTTTTATAATACTTGGCTCATGGTATAGTATGTAGTAGTGAATCCAAGTTGTTAATGACTGAAGTGTAATTCTCGTTCCTGGAGATACCCAGCTTGCAGCCTTTCTAACATATGCAACTGCTGTACTGCTGGCTCCTGGGATGAACCAAAGTCTGGCCCTTTGGCACTTCAGCAATCTGGAGTAAACTGAAATATCCTTAGCTCTTTAGATCCAGAGCATCCAAAAAATCTCCTTGTTCTTTTGAGCAGCACAATGACCAACGATGTGCTGCTGACTGTCTGGTGCACTGTGCATACCACCTTGATGGTCATCCACAGAGTCAAACAAAAAAGCTCCTTTCCTTCCAGCCAGACTCTGAAACTGCAACCGTCATTGTGCATCAGTCAAAGCTATCTGATGCGCGGAACCGCATGAGCCTCCGAGACAAATTTATCACTTGGATCTACAAGGACATGAGTTGTCAATGATACAAGATGAATGCCTGGATCCCCCTCTGGGAAGAGCTGTGCCTCACAGAAAAGTCCAAAGCTTTGAAACCAAGAGAAGCACGCAAGCCAGTGAAGATAAAAATTATTCATAACCTGTTCTATGGAAAAACTCTGCTTGCGTATTTTAAAACCCAAGAGACAGGGATTAGATGGGTGTATATGCATGTACAGTATAGTCAGAAAAAATAGTTTTATCCTATCTGCAAACCCAGTGCTTTCATCCCATTGCTTGCTGTTTCATTCAGCTCATTGTAAGGTACAGTAGCTCATGAATAGTTTGCCAGTGGGCACTGCACTCACTCATATTAAACTAATATAGGGAACAGTGGCAAAATAAACTTTTATTTAAAGAAGGATGAAATATTTTATTACTTTTAAATGAAAGCTGCCCAACTCATAATGGGAAACAAAAATGATGTCAAGTACTGAAAAAATGAAACAGACTAAATTTAATTTAAATTACAAAGAAAACTCCCACTTAATAGTAATGTAATCTATTTCAGGTTGTATTAGCTATAGGCTGCTTTATAGTAAAGAACATTATTTTAAAGTAATATTAAATATATTTGCCTTAAGCTCATCTGTATTATTTGTAAAATAACCTCAGGGATGTGAAACCTAAATGAGCCAAAATTGTTTGCAACTGAGGTTTTATTTGCTTTCCTGTTGCACAATGTGCTAACATTTTAGAGCTTAACTCAGGTATTTTTTAAAATAAAAGGATGAAAAAGACACTTCTGAAATAAATGGATTTTTGAATTCCTCTGTGTCACAGCACACTTGCTTGTAAGATTTCACATGGCTTAGCGACTTCAATAAAATAAGAGCCTGTTTTAATCCACCAGCTGTTTTAATAGAAAGACAAAGAAAGCGTGGTTTTCACAGAAGTAGTCTTAGAGCCATTACAAAAAATATAATTATCCAGTTTTGCTTTCCTCTTATTCTGTGTCAATGGATGTCTTTGAAATCAACAAGTAAAACACACTCAAGAAAAGTCTTCCTACCGTATTTCCCTGTCTCCTGAACATGCACACTGTCACCTAACAGCGACACAGGAGAAAACACAAACTTAGGGGCCTCTCATACTGCATGTAAGGTTGCTTCTTGATCAAAGATCCTTTCCAACTTATTATAAACAACCCACTCCAAATACACCCTACTTTAGGTGTTTAACCATTCTCACTGTTTTCATGTCTGTCCTAAGGCCTACAGTATGTTAGCTTTCAATAGGTGGTTTGTGTTAACCTGAAAATCTCAGGATTCAACTTCAATATCAGGATTTTGAACAACTTGGTTCAAATGGTAAAGAAAAAGTCAAATGAAATATGGTTATGCTTCAAAACAACAGCTCAAACAAGTTTATTCCTAAAACTGTGAAGTCTTATTCCACGAAAACATGACCAAAAATGTTTAATGTTTAATGGAGACTGTGTAAAATGGTTCATGATTCAGAAATAAAAAGTATACAGTATACAGTAGAGCTACAGGTGCATCTGAAAATGAAATTAGAGTTGTCAAGATGGAAACTGAAAACAATTTTGCCAAAGGGTAAAAAAAGAATGTAAAACATAATGACAGAAAAAAGTTAGGGAAACTGATTTAGGACAAAATGTCTGGAAAAAGCCTCCTTGGATGGAATAACATTTCAGATTACCTAAGGTACTAACCTACCAAACAATTAAGATGGGCCGAATACCCCTCTCTCTTTGTCAGATCTTTATAAGAAAATGAAGGCAAAGTGACAATGACCAATTCTAGCATAAAATAAACTTTTGATCTGAACAGTTTAATTCTAATTTAAATGGTATGCATTACAGTTTTGTTCGGAGCAGTAGTGATTGAAATAGTAACAGTATGAAGGAAATTACACAAGCAAGCTAGTTGTTAATTATTACAGAAATATAATTTGTTTCTTGACAATATTAATTCCTGTCTTGTGCACCCTACGCTTCCAAGCCCTCTTCAATCATATGAATGTGAAGTTACAAATTTAACAAACCAGAAACTTAAAAATATGTAATTGAAAATTCACACAACAAGCAGACAAGCAAAGGACATCTGGAACTCGCTATTCTCCCCCACTACTTTCCAAAACATGCTTGCAATTCAAAATGAAACAGGTTTTTACTCTAAACAGACTTTCAAAATATACAGTAAGCCCCAGCAATTACTTAAATATTATTGCTAATCGATGCTACATCGACCAGGCCTATATTGCATTACAAAAATCTTTCAACTTCATCAGTTATGATGCTGAGAACTTTATATCAGCAATTTCTTTCATGTCAGCTTGAAAACAGAATACAATAAAAACAGCAATCCAAGCACCTTTTATTTTTTGTCATAAATTTGACTTATGCAAAATCTGACAATCTTTTAATGAAGTGTAAGCTACTTTTTTGCAATGTGTATCTGAAGGCATTAAAGGCTGCAAGCAATAGGAGGCTGTTAGGCACATCTTGATACAGTACTTTGGTAGTTTAGTAGCTAAGTGAATCTAAAATTTCATCCAGCCATTCCTTAAAGGAGCCCAGAGTGTTGGTCTCAACCACCTGGCTGGGAAGCCTGGTCGTTAGTTCTCGTTCTCGTACTCACAGCCCTTTTGGTTTATAACTGTGACCCTACAGTATCTATACCACTTGGGGTTTTATTTATTATATTGGATCAAATATGCTCTCAGTCTTCTTTGTTCCAGACTGAAGAGCATCAGTTCCTGTATTCTGTCTGTACATGACAATCACCTGAGAATAAAAAAATCTCATTTTGTGGTACAATTTCCTTTGTTTTGCCTTTAATATTACATTTTTGAAAAATCAACCTTCCTTCTTCTACTGGCTGAATCCATCCGCTCCTAGTTTGCCTTATGTAAGCTCTGCTTCATTCCTTAATAATCTACTAATAATAGAATTGTAAACCATAATCTTGGAGTTAAAAGTTTGAAATGACAAGTGTATTTAACAAATTACTGTGTATAGATTCTATCACATGTATTAACTTAATTTTATTCTAGTTGCTTAAATATAGCATCTGGATAAAGTGGGTTATAAAGCAATCATTAACCATTTCAATTTCAGCTTGTACAGTATATTTCTCTTCATGACGTCCTAATTTATGTGCAAAAAACTGACTACCCCACTATTATAAAATCACCTTTTTGTACATTGAGTGTACTGTATAATATACAGAACCTATTGTTGAGCCCCTGGAATTTCTTTGGTTCCATATCTTGCAGGCTATTTTGGAAGCAGTTATTTTTGGACTGCATTCTGATGCACATGTAAACAAAAATTATTTTCAAAATAATAGAGAAAGAAGAGATGCATGCTTACTGTACTGTTTGAAAACAGTTTATTTTGCAATTCCACTGATTATCTACTAATATTATCTGATTTTTACTTTCCACACAACAAGGAAGCTTAACACTCTACCTACAGTATTTTGTTAAGTGACTTTTATTAATAAGTACTGTACACAATTCAATCCTTAAGGACTATTTTAAAATTCCACTTGTTTGTTCTTTAAAAGAGGAATCTCCCTATAATACATTTTGAAAGGTTTTCACATTCTGCAAGGTTACTACTATACTGTAGGTTCTACAATGCACATGCTTTCATTAATTCATGATTTTAACTGGAACTTTTAATACACAAACAAATAGAAAAGTGAGGACAAGTGCCAATGCCTTATTAGAAGTGTCATTGTATCTTAAATTGCTGTCAGTGTTAACTTCCCATGGAAATTGTCCCACTTTATTTGCCAACACTAATTAAATTGTATGAATTGTATCCTAAACATATTTCTAATATCATTCTCATACATGCAATAACTATACCTATAATGGTATACCAGATTATATTAACTCTCCTTTTCTTCCTGGTACTTTCATTCATTCAGGATATTTATTTTACATTCTTTTCTCAAAGCTATAAACCCCATGGCCCTGATTCTAAGCTAAAACATCTGGAGCTGTTACAGCTGTCAACACTATATTGCTTTGGAGCCTGTACAGTAAGTTAAAGTTACTGTAAATAAATCCACTCAATGGTAAACAATAAACAGTGACATAACTTGCCATGCCTGCTGAATACCCTTTGGTTAGCCAAGATTAGAAACTGCTCATTTCTGGTAATGGTTGTGGAAACCCAGGGCCAAGAGAAACAGACTGCAAGGCAGGCTAGCAGCTGGAAAAAAACACCTGGAAAAAACAAATATGAAAATGGGGAGACGTCCATAGAGATGGTACCCCAGCTGAAATTTGAACCCAAGACCAAGAGGCAGTAGTGCTAACAGCTCCACCACCATTTCACCCTGTAAAGTACAGCAAAGTGTGAACGAGCTTGGGGGACATAAAGTATAGAAGACCATAGTCAGATGATAAAAGGCTGCTGAATTCTGAACATACTGGAGTTTGTTCAGTGTTGTTCAGTGTGGATTTAGATAAAGGTACCCCAGTGAGTAAGTCAGTTACAAAAAAGACAAATGTGTTCACCAGCTTTTCTGCAACAGTCAAAGTTAAAAGGTCAGTTAAAAGTACCCTTCTCTTACTTGCAAAATCCTTTTTTGTGGAGCATCTTTGCAAGTATTGTCCACTTGCAGTATTTTGACAAGTGTTTGAAGCAAGTGCAACATGATAACATGCCTGAAGAAGGCTCTACAGTCCACAGTATTGACAATGTTTCTACTTTTTTGTTTTTCAGCATGGAATTAATCTTTACTTGTTCCTGTATTCTGTTATCTGTTACCTATTCTGAATAATAAATTTATTTTCAATTGAAAGGTGTAAGAGCTAATAAAACAGCCTTGGACATTGTACATCCCATTGTGCAGTGTTTATTTAAACAGATTGTTTTTGGACAAATGTCATTATGTATTAACAGCAAGTGTCTGTGAACTCATTTTTGTAGTTTAAAAAATAAAATAGCCTTTTAACAAATATATGATGAACTTGCAATTATTCTGTTAATATAATAATATACAATATACACTATACTGTAATATATAATATAATGTTCACATAATGTTCGTTTGTGTAATTTACTTCAAAATCAAAGGATAAACCTAATTTTATTCTGTGTTACACAGTCCTGTGTCCCTTGAAATTGCAACTATGTTTATTCTTCTTATCAGACCCCTGAAAACTATGACATAGCATGGCATTCACATTTTATGTTTTAAGACTCTTTATTTTATCTTTATTCATAACTTCATAACAGAAAAAAATTCAGCCTCAAGGGATTTTTTCCTGCTATTTTAAGAGACAGCAGAGACAGGAAATAAATGGCTGTTTATACTGCACATTTTTAACATTTTCAGAACTCAGCACAAATCTTTTAAATTGCTTTTTTAATTCTTCAACTTACACCTCTTCCATAATACATATTGCTTCCTGAACAATAGTGTAATTTGTTAATATCTCACTCATATATTCAATATAATAGTACTGTTAATCTACTGGTATAGTTAATTTTGTGAAGCGATAAGTGAGTTTTAAGAAAAGGTTCTTTAATTTGTTGTTTTATCCATTTTTTAAATGATCAAAGATGGCAAAAACTTTTGTTTATATTATTTTGAGTCAGTCAAAACTCTATTTTTGTGAACATTCTCTGACATTGGATAGTGAAGCATGCAAGATTGTTTTTGTTGTATAAACATGTATCCACTATATCGAAAAGGTACACAATGATCTTAT
Organism: Lepisosteus platostomus; assembly: GCF_059453375.1. NCBI lineage: Eukaryota > Metazoa > Chordata > Actinopteri > Semionotiformes > Lepisosteidae > Lepisosteus > Lepisosteus platostomus. The sequence goes on along the minus strand of NC_142635.1, from coordinate 8,295,814 downwards.
ACATTCTCAAGAATGATCAAGTTGACAATGTATAACAATATACCTTATACACCAAAAGAAAGCCTGAACAATTCGCTGTCTCCTAACTTCTCTAGTAACAGAAAACCTTCAGGTAGTCAGGATACAATTCATTAAGACAAAATCAACTGCACCTGCATTCCTTTGTATAGTAAATAACTAGGTCCACTTTTTTCTGATTGATTAAGTGGGGTAAAATTCTACCTTACCATCTGCAGTTCTGATTAAAGTTCATAAGCAAAGGGAAAGGCTCCTCCAGTCAATCATCTGAAGTACACCATATGCACAGTGAAAGTCAGCTAAGACCTAGATTAAATTGAAATGACAGCCAGCAATTCACTACAGGCATGCGGTTCAACCTAGGCATATATACACTGCTGTACCAAAAGTCATCAAACACTGGAGGTTTTATTAAAAGCTTACAAGAAAGAAAATGATGGGCAAATTTCATATCTTACTGGTCTTCAATTTGCAGTACCTACAGCCTGAATTCCAGCGTTTATTTGGTGTCATTTATTGGACGTGCCTGGTGAATTCTAATCAATTGCTTTTTAGATATGGATTTTCAGTCCTGATTTAAAATGTTGAAAACAGTGCAGAAAAAATACCAAAATCACATTATATTTTATGAGTTATCTATTGCCTTCAATTGAAAATTACCAGACCACTTTCAAAAAAGAAAACAAAATATCAAACCATAACATACTTTGACAACCTTTAGGACTGAAAAAGAGACATACATTTAATGTTTTCTTTAGATTATTTTGGCTTTATCCAGAAACAGCCATCTGCTGAAATCCACAAATCTACCATCTTAAATGAATTTAATCACTTTCAAAATCAGCACCTTAATGTGAAAATAGGTTAGAACTGCACATTAGTGTTTTGTTTCTGAAACAAGATGCAGTAACACTGTGAGGGCTGTTTCATGACGCCAGGTTATTAATTTGTTAAGCATACACGAAATGATATTTAATTTTTGCTGCAATCTAAATACAGTAATTATAACAAATACTTTTTGCATGAATCATCCAGCCTAAATGGTTTCAATAACAACTACTGTATATGTGATTTAAAATGGGAAATGTTGTACAGAAAGAATACCAGATGGTGCTCCTCCACAGGGGGTCCTTAATACCAATTTCACAGAAGTGTAAGACGTGACAGAAGAAAGGTCAAATAATTTCCTAAGATGATTTATGACTTGCATTTAGGCATTCACTGATAAAATTATTTCTGAACTTAGATTACAGTGCAATATTTCAAGGAATGAAACTGCAGAGAAGATGGTAAGGGAATCAACTCAAATAGGGAAGCACTGCGAACTTCTCAACTGTATAGACACATGACGCTAATGCAAATTTAATCAAGAAAAGGTCAACACTGACACCTGTACTGCTTTTAAGATACAGAAAAGGGGATAGCCGTTTTTTCCATTTTCATGAAATTGCTAAGCACCCTTAAGTGAGCATACCACCATTAATAATAAGCTGAAAAAGGCAAAAGTAAGCGAAGTATTGTATGCTTTGCCTCTACATGTCAGACCACACCAAGAGAGACAGATTTATCTTCAATGCCAAGTGGCTTTTACACATCAGTACAGATGGTGCACTATTGATACTGTTAAAAAGGTTGGTAGAGAAAATTGCAACACTCAAACCACAGCTCAGTGGGTTTGCTTCCAACTATTAGAATGAAGAGTGTTGCAGTATTTTACAAGACAAGAGTGACTCTTTTATTCCACAAATTGCCATATCTGCAGTTAAAACCCATCTCTTAGAACACCTTTCCTTGTGACTATTTATTGGAAAACAATCTGTCAGATTTTATTGTTGGGGGAAGCAATTTAAAGCTATGCTATATAGTTTTTAGTAACATTTCTTTTTTGTACTCACTGAATTGAGTTGAGAAAATCTCCTTGACTCAACATACTGTATGAAGTTAGTTACATTTAAGAATCTCAAACATATACTGTATGAGTACCTTTACCTAAAAATACTTTCTCATCTCACATGAAAACAAAAATATATTTGTTTCAACAATCCTGTCACTATCTCTTTGTGAACAAAGCATCGTCTACCTATATATTTCATAGATGCTGCATATCTGGACATAAAATCTGGTTATTCCGCAGAGATTATCCAAGAAAGCAGCTGGAGTCCTCCTTTTCCAGCTGCATTGGAAAAAAAATGTATTATTACTAACACTGCGAGACTACAAGTATAGTTATTGCAGCCTATTGCATGACACTCTGTTGAAATTTGTCAGTGCACAAATTTAGCATGTGATAAATGATGTAGTGATCCTGGGGAGGTAAAAAAAAAATCAGAGCTAACCATAATGCATTTTGTTTATTTTTAGTGGAGCATCACATGTTCTGTTTGTTTCTTATTGAAATTCTTAATGTTCATGGGAAGGGCAAATTCCAATAACTGCCAATCACAAATTTCCTCAAGTATAAACATGGACTTTTAGACCAATCTTTCATTACATTCATTGCGCTAACACTGATGCAGCAATGACGTTACCTCTAGTAGTCCTGCTTTTCACTTTCAAAAATCTCCATTGATCTTACCTTCTCTATTAGTTTTGCCCTGCTGCCTAAGCCTGTCACTGGTTCTTTATAGCTGACTTTGGACTGCTAGATCCTGAACTTGCCATCTCCTCCCATCGCTGCTGTTCAACTGCTCATTCTGGGTACAGCCACGTGCTCTCTGCAATCAATCAAACCAGTGAATTACTGTATAGCCACATGTGCTGTATGTGCATATTCAGTCTTCTTTACAACCACACTGTTGAATTCATCAGTAAATACTGAATATCATTCCTCTCTAATACAAATATGCTTTAATGTTAATGCTTTTATGTGATTCAATTTATTCAAGGTTAGGGAGCTTGCTTGGATTGCTGCTTTCATCAAGGAAGTAGCCTTTGATGATGACCCAGAGCTCCCACATACATTTAAAATAGTTCTAAGGTAGATTTGATGTACAGGATTGCCTTAATATACCTCTAGAACCCTCTTCTCCCTTTATCATCAATGAACATGAGGTTAGACATCTGCTCCCCAAATAAAATGGAACGAAAGCCAGGAGCCCAGATCATGTTTAAGGTGAAATTGTATACGGATCAGCTGGCACCCATCCTCACTAATGTCTTTAACGTGTCACTACAACAGTCTAGGTTTTCTGTTGTTTTAAGTCTGCTGTTATTATCCCAGTGCCAAATAAATAAAATGTAAAATGTTTAAATGATTACAGACCAGTAGCTCTCACATAGGCTTTTTGAAAATGTTCGAGAAGCTAGTGTGTAAATATCTGTCCAATATCCAGCTAGACTTGCACCAATTTGCGTTTAGAGCTAACTTTTGGACTTTTGGGGACTTTTGGGGACGCAGATTGGCCTTTAATACAATTGAATACAACTGTTCCCCAGAGGTTTTTCAATTGACATGGGTGTAAATCCATCAATTTGTTTCTGTATTTTAGATTTTTTATCGGTAGGCAGGTTGTCAAAGTCCATCAGTAGCTCTCACAGCAACCATTTTTACAGTACTGTATATACAGTTGCCCCCCCACGGTTGCTGTCTGTCACCATGTTTGTACTATTTATACACTAATGTCTGTGTATCTACTACTGAATCTGTTAAATTAATCATGTTTGCAGATGATACTACCCAGGCAGGGCTCATAACAAAAAATACTTCTCTGTACAGGAAGGAGGTCACTGCTTTGTTGAGCTGGTGGAGTCAAAACAACCTCCAGCTCAATATAAGTTTATCAAATGAGGTACCTTTGATTTCAGATACGAAAGGAATGAATTACAGTACAATCTTTTGTGACTGATGGTCAGATAGTGGAGAAAAATTCACTACAAAAAATTCCTAACAACCTGAAGTGCACAGTAGGTTTGCCAATACTGTTACTTTGAGGGTTTAAAGGCCTCATCCCTATTGCTATCCCGTTGTCCCCCAACCCAATCTGAGAGATCAATAAATGCTCTTTCTTTATTGCAATCTTGTTATTATATGTATCTTATGAAATACAAAATTGCAGTGATTGAATTTGGTGCTGTTTGACTCATCAGTGATGATTTGGGAGAAGTTATAGCTGCTATTTCTCTAGAAATACTGGGGAACTGTTCTAGGCAGAATGACCGTAAAAACAAAACCAGGAAAAAAAAATGACTGTTGCAATAATGACTTATCATTTGCAAAAATGTCTATACCAAATGCAATATTTGTAGGCACAGTGGGAAAAGATTTGTGGAATTCTTGGTAAAAGAAAATGTGTTTTTTGGAAAGATTTGAAAACTATCTTGTGTTCCAATCAAGAGTGCATTGTTGCCTATTCAAAATCTCCAAAAACCTAAGAGAAAGCAATATATTGTTTTACTGTTCTTTCCATTGTCCTGAATGCAAAGTAGACATTTAATATGAGAAACAAAACACATGCATTCCTTTCCATTGTGCTTTCAAACATGAAACATTCAGCACATTACTCAGAGATCAGCAAATTATACAGCATGTTGGCATTGGTTGTGATGTTATTGTTGCTGAATTTCATGAACCAAAAGCCAAGAAAGAAATACAGCCTGTAAAATAAACATCAGAGCAGCTTAAAATGATAGTGTACTAAGAAATCACAAGTTACAGTGCAATTATTAATAAATATGTCAGAGCAAAAAAAAAGCAGAAAGAAAACACAAAAAACGATAACCAAGATATAAAAATATATGACCACTTTTCTTTGTAATCTTTGTAACATGATTCCTGTCTGGAACAGATGTGCCAGAAGTCTGGTGCTAAACCAATTAGGGAAATAAAAAGTGAGTAGTATTTTAAATTCAGCCCATTTGAATTATACATATACTAGATTTAATTTTATTTAGCATTCAAGCTGTAGGATTCTAAACAGACTGCAATTTACTGAGATAATTTTTAAGCGTGAATTGCATTGCAGTAAAAAACATGTACTTTACTAACTACTCAGAATGGTTCCAGAAGACACAAGAGTTAACAGGAGCAATTTTATGTACAGTAAGTGAAAAGGCTACTTTAATAATAATGGGGAAATGTCATTTTAAAGATAAATGGAAAACAATAACACTGGGATTTTTTGCTTGGGTGTGAGGTCGAATCTCATTCCCATCAAAGAATAATTTAAGGTTTTCATATTTACAGATCAGATCTGGTGAACAAACCAGCATTGTCTTGGTCTGATCAAAATTCAGCTATATAAATTTCTGTCAGATGGATTGTTTATTTTCTTTTTTGAAAATAAAATAAAATTAAATAAAAAGAGCAGCCAGATATAGAGGTCGACTATTGCAGTAATTCAAAATTCTACTGAATTAGGGATGCTGTTTGTGTTGTGTTATTCATAGAGTAAATTTAAAATCAGATTTAACAATAAGTTATAATGACTTGGAAATGAATGAAGAAGGATATATGAAGTAAAGACACCAACTACCTTGTGTGATTGCCATATCACTAAAAACACACTGAGACAGTAAAGAGTACTGAACTTCCAGCTAAGATAAACACAGAAACTACAACGTACTGCATTTAGACAGTACAATTTAGATTAGTATTCATAAAGGCACAATGGAGCAAGATAATTTAATCTTATTTATTTTATTATATTGCAAGGAAGTAGTAACACTAAACATCCTGGCTTGTTGCTTGATTGGAAGCTACAGTTCAATGTTACAACCTAAATGAAGCAAGTGAGTTTATCTGACAGCGGAAAAAATAAAGGTTTTCAAGCTCACACTTTTCCTCCAATTAACAAAAACATATGTAACGTTATGTTTATATGTATGTATGTTATAGTTATAGTACTTTACTGCATAACAAGATACAGTACCCTATGATGCTGGATGCCAGTTGGACATAATAAAAACATAGTCCTCCCAAGAATAATACTGAATACAACAAATACTGACTGACCCTCACTTAGATACCACACAAAGTCCTAGACAATGACCTTGGGTATTCTCCACATGTGTCTGTTGTGAGCCTTCAAAGAAGGAGACCTGAAGTTCAAGGCTACAGAACAAAGACACCCGACCAGCATGATGCAGAGGGCTTTGACAATAATGATTTTAGGAAACTAGAACACTTAATCACTTGTAAAGGTTATCAAAATGGATATGTTTTATCTTTTTATTTGCCATTCTATCTTTTTTTTAAAAATAGAGACAACTACAAATGCAATTTGGATTTCTCTGATTTACTCATTTATAATAATGGAAGTTAAGCTTATTATTGCGGAATTTCTGAGTGATCCTACTGTATTTTTTGCAATATCCACAAACAGAATCAAAATAAAACCTATGATCTCACTTTTTATGCCTTTTTCTTTGGGAGTTCTTTATCTCTTGAAGAAATTTATAAAGAGGTCAATAAAATTTCAGGATAACAGTTTGAGGGTTTCCTATTTTTGACTGAATTAAGGAAGCATTATGTTCTTTAACTGTGATGCAAAAAGAAGAAATGGTTTTGAACATTAATTTAATCATAACAATGCTGTTCTATTTAATTTTTAAAGTTTTATAGTTAACTTGCCTCCAACGAAAAAAGTATTCTGCACAAAAAATGGTGCAGTACCAATATGTTATGATGTTCTTGACTTACTCAAGTACATTTTTCACTCACTGCTTGTTCAGATAAATGAATTTCCCCAGTGTGGTGTAAATGTCAGTCCTTGATAGTGCATGCTTATCTTACTAGCAAAGGGAAATGTCTTTATGCATCTTAAAGGTTCATAAGGTTATTACTACGATATTTTAAACACCTTATGCACAACAATATTGGGGAACAGACAAGCAGCATATACAGTAAATAAAACCCTACATTTCACCATATAACAAAAAATATAATTCTATATGTTCAAACATATCATATCTTTAGGAAGAAATATCAGAATTTAAGCATGCTGTAATGACATAATTGTATTAGTAATATAAATTCTATTTTTTTAACAATCAAAACACATGAATCCAAGTCTTTTTTAACTAAATATGGAGTTTTTAACTGGGGTTTGGGAGGGATATATACAGTATATACTGTATACTGTATTATACGTAAACTCCTCTTTGCACATTTTGTCTCATGCATCCCTCTTGCCCCTGCTTCAAACCTCTTTTACCCAACTGGGTAAAACCTCACTCTGCACGGTCTCCCAGCCAAGCAGGTTAAGCAAAATCTCAAAATGCCTAAATACTTGATAAACAGCTTCAAATGCATCTAATTGGGTGCCACTGTTCTTCATTAAATAAGCCCATCAAGAAAGTTCATGACCAAGAATTGCTCATACAATAGAAACTGTTATACTGTCCAACCAAACTTAAGATGTTAATGTCAATTCTAAAGTTTACTTATTTAGTAATATTAAAATGGAATATTTTTTATTGTTATAATCCTTGATATGTACAGTAGTACAGTACATATAAATGTTTTCAGCACCATACTTAAAAGCAATTTCTTAAAAGTTTCTGAATGGATTATCACAGTTCCAATAAACAAAGCATTAGTTATAAATTCACTGTCAATGCAAATTCTGGGATATTTTGCATTTCTTTTAGTGTTATTTTTCAGAGGAACCTGACAGTGATTTGCATAGTAGCCACAGTGGAGGGCTTATTTTCCCATCCATATTTAAGTATACTATTGATGACTCACTAAGGCTTATATATTATAATAGCATACTGGTGCACCTTGATGTTGCATTATGACTGAATAACATGGCACAGAATCATAAACATTGCTCTGTTAAGCTGCATTAATAAACACACTGTTTCAATACACTCTCAGAGAAGTAAAACAGGTCATTTATTTTTTCTTTCACTGTCAGTTTGCATTTCATATAATTTGCTCCTGGGTCTTGCTGTTTTAGCAAAGAAGAACTGTATGACTTGTGCAGAAGAAATGTTACAGGGCAATCTGGGATGCTGATGTCATTTCTGAATAGCTATCAGCCAATAGTCAATCTCAAAGATACATGCCTAAGCAAGAGCTCCATACCTCATCATACAGCACATATAAAACCTGTATGTTACAACACCAAAATGAATCAATTTGGTCAGGCATTACCAAAGTGCCACTGTAAATCATTATTAAAATTTACCTTAATAACTTGTTAACAGATGATTTATACAGTAAGTCTATCTTTGTACTATATATGGCATTTATCTTAATTTACAAAGTAAAGCAAGGATTATTTTTTTCTGATATCACAAGGAATCATTATCCTCAACTACATGGACCAAACATTTTACAAAAGCACCCTAAAAATGTGTTGAATAGAGGTCCATTATTCATTTGCACACCTTGGGAGAGTGTCCCAATAACACATTCAGTGACAAAATATACAGTATTATGCAATAACATCTACTGTACTGTATATGTACTGTACTGCACTTGTTTAGATTACTGCAATCTCAGGTTTAGATTTAGGTTTAGAAGACTTTAGATAAAAGATTTTTATAAACATCTGTACAGTACAGGTATGTAAATGGTACAGCTTGAATGTCAGTGTCTCACCTCTTTAAACAAGCAAAGTTATTAACACAGGACACATATACTGTAATAGCATCAAATAAGTGGATGTTATTATTGTATTTTACAGAACATTCATTAAAAAAAACAAAAAATCTTATATAATATAATAAAATTATGAAACCAACCAGCCCCATTAAGGTATACACAGACCAAAAAACCAAAGCATTTTCTGCCTTAATTTGCTTTAAACTAATGTACATATGATGCACAACTCAAACAAAGTTTTAAAAAGAAAAATTGTTTATACAAAATAAATACTGTATGTTTCTCTACATTGCATTAATCAGGACGAACTACCAGAATATATATTTTGGCAGACATCTATGAAAAAACACAAACAGCAACACATGTATATTTATTTATAAATAAAATACTTATTTATGCTTTATAAACTTCAATGTTTTTGCACAAGTGGAGATCCTAATGTAAACTTTGATTTTCTTCCTATAAAGTGATTTGACATCTTGTGTACAAAACTACTAAAACGTTTCTAGTTTTTTTGCCAGTCATTTGATGAAGGGCTAAATCAGAATTTCATTTGGTTTCTGATTGTGAATGTGAATGTGTAATTACTGTATAGAACTGTCAGATTGCCATCAATAATAAAACAATACCTCTGAGCTCAGAAAATGAAAGGAACTCAAAATGATCATTATTTTTTATTTCTGCTTTGTACATTGCATCTGTGGAGCTCACAGGATTATTCTGCATGAAGTGCCCTTTATTGAAAACAAAAGGAGCATTGCTTGAGTCACTGTTTTACCTCAACTCAACAAAATGCATTTAATACCATAAGAAACAATTATGCAAAGCCTAAACTATAGTGTGACCTACAGTATGACGCTTGGAATGCTAACTTCATGCAATAGCTCAGATCAGACTTACATTTGTTGTCTTCTATCAATTAAAATAAAACCCTAATCAAGCAAGGAACCTCAGAAGACTTTTCCTTTAGTACAGAAAGTAAAACTAATGTTGCTGCGATCACACGAAAATAAATCTTATCACTGAAGCTTCACTTTGAAATAAGTTTACTGCTTTAAAATAACCTAACGTGGAGGATTCAGTGTGGACTGGAAATATTGGTGTTGACACAA